>NW_027188034.1:0-50253 GCF_041381155.1 Argopecten irradians | reverse complement strand
ATTTTGGATTCTAAGAAAAGGGTCATTTTAGTCAGGTAGTCGCTTTGTACAGTGTTTACAAAGGAATCGTAAAAAATTGCAATTTCTTACACTGTCTATGTAAAATTAAGACCCTTTAAATACAGATTTTGTATAATTCTTTCATATGTTTATGCAGTATAAAGAGATAATACCCCTGACGACGGGTACGGATGATAAGAAGCATGCCTCCCTCCTACCCATGGCTGGTAATGCTGCCACTGTGATGTCATTCTTCCTCATTTGTCTGCTGACTCCAGCATCAGGATTCCTACATGACGTCTGGGTAGGTGTCCAAAATCAATCATAAATGGTTTTAAGATTTCTTTCATGTTGGAAACAAAACACAATTAAAAAAAATGGTTTAAGGATTTCTTTTTGGTAACGAAATACATGTACATGTGTTGATAGATTTGTGTAACTTAAAGAAAACAACTTACATGATTATAAGGATATTTTTGAAAAACAAAATAAGAAATTTAACCAAAGAAAAAAAAACTGTTAGATATTCCAGCTGGTAAAAATACCATCAAAGGGCTTAAAAATTAATGTTCTAATTAGCACCTTTTTCCCCTTTTTGAATATCCCACAGCCTAAGTTTCCACACCTTGAATTTAAGTCTTGATTGAATACAGACTGTATGGGAATATTAATACCATATACAGTCGAAACTCGTTATCTCAAAATCGCTTGAGTCGAAATTCCGGTTGAGTCTAATTAATTTTAAAGCCCGTTTTTTTTCCTTCTTTGTCTCGAATTTCGATGACTCGAAACTCCGGTTGAGTCAAAGTCAATTCCTGGTCCCTAGAATGGATATTTAGCGGGGGGGAAAAATCGCTATCTCGAATTTAATTTCAGTCAAAATTTCAAATTAAAAAAATCAATTACATAAATGTAACATGGACACAAGCAATTGAAATTCACCTGTGGTTTGTCGTAACATGATTGGTTTACCTGCACATATCGCGATCGGTATATGCAGGCCGATGGGAACATACTACAACAAGGACTGCTAATTATGAATTGTTTTTAAAAAATAATCCTCCCAAGTCTGGCTTCCTAATTAGTGTCACTTTACAATTGTGACTTACCAGTACATAGACACGATGCATGTTTACACAATCACACACAGCACGGCTCGATCGGCGTGGCTGATCATGGCAGGAAGCGTGTTTGTCTAGGAATCATTAGAAACGAAAGTGTTTTCTAAGACTTGTATGGAATGTTGATAGTGCAAAATAATTTACCAAACCCACAACAGTTTAACTAGAATCTAGTCATTGCATATTTAACTATGTATTCGTTAATACAAACAATGTATTTTTCTTCGGTTGGTGATAGAAATTAAGGCTTTCGTTTCATTTACCGTAAAAGTAATATTATAACCAGTAATTGAGTGAACATGAGTTTGATAGCCGGAAACAGAGAGTGTAGTCTGCTCTGCATGTAGGTGAAAACTATTGTTCACTTTGTTGTATGCTATTATTTTGAAAATACTATTAACTTATGAAATAAGAAAGATGCTTGTTTTTATTTCTTCAGCTACTATACCTCCTGTATTAAGTTTGATGTATGAACCATTGTAAGTCGGTATACCACCTTAACGGGAAATCAGGCGTTCATACCTATTATAGTGGATGATCATATCATCGTTTTTAATTCAAGTTTTTTATTTATTTTTAAAAATCCAAAAAACATCTGAAAACATATCAACTAAATGTGATTTAATACAAACTTTAATAGTTAGAAAAAGTCAAGAATTTCGAGATAACAGAGTTTCCGACTGTACATGTGTTAGATTTCTTATACATTTCATTTCTTTTGCAATATTGATTTGTGTGGCTTCCTCATTGCAATAATTTTGTGTGCATGATCTAATTTTTGGTTTGATTATTTAAGTAAAATTTATGCATATTGGGTGTTATCTACAGTGGATTTTCGTAGACTATAAATCTACTTAATTTCGCAATTTTTCTTACGACAAGGCTTATTTAAAACAAATTTTATTTCCATAATCTATATTCACTTATGTTTCAATCTTTTGTGTTCGAAACCATATGATGATGATTAACTTTCACCCTAGCGCCCGCAAAATATGTGCAAACGTAGGTTTATCAGTTGGTTTCCCCGAACTGGGTACATTGATCAATGAGTAAACCAGTATTTTGTGTCAATCCTTCAGTGTGCTGGAGCAAGTCTCGTCCTGATCTATGCCTTCAGAAGGACCACGTATGTATCTGACAAACCTGAAGGGTGGAAATAAGACTGTCCCCAACCATAAATTCACACGCCATCATCATACTATTGGCTAGCCACTATCGGCAGGTACGAGGATCACCTGGGACGCTCAATGGTATCACGATCCTTCGCTGTATTGTGGAAAATTTTTCCTGGTCCTAGGCCCAACCTACCCGTTTTTCCCTATATACTGTGGGCGTACTATGGAACAAGGAACCTTTAATTCCTGTTCTGAACAGTTTTGTGGTGTTCTTGTTGCCCTTAAATCTGGCCGCTGATCCTTTATGGGACCAGCTAACACGAGTTGGGCCGATGTCCCGTGACACGGGAATTAGAAACATCGCTGTGGATGATGGCTCATGTTTTACCACTTAAAAACCATACTTTCACACGCGAACAGAATGCGACATCGCTGTGTCACACGTAACGAGGAGAACGCCTATTTACATTCAGAATTTGGTGCTTTTTTTCTTAATATTGGTGTTTCCACTTTTTTTGATTTTTTTGAATGGTAGATGTGTGATTGTCTTTCTGTGACTCGCTTGAATAGTTTACATTTACTAGAAATCATGAAGAAATGGATTCATGTCATCTGAAAGGACCTACATCAGTTTTCAATGCAATTTTTCTATTTATTATAAATCCTAGTGCTTGTTTAGCGACTGTGACAAGAATCTGTTTTCATTAAGCCTTTGTATGAATTTGTGAGATGTTTGGAAATAGTAGTGTTAACTTTCATTTATGGTTCGTGCTTGTAACCACAAGTAGCAGATTTTTTGGGATTCAGTGTGTCGTTGACAAGGTTAGTAGCTAGAATTGTGTTAAATGTGTGTGTGTTTGGTTAGATTTTATTCCTACTTTGTTAAATATTTGGTTATTGAATTGTTAAAGAGGCCCTAAAGAGGAGGGCGGCACTCTTGATTTTTCGCGCTCATCATTAATTTACTCGCTGTTTTATTAGGACTTTAAGCACAAATAGCAAATATGTTGTTTCCAAATAGTTTTCTCGCAATCCCTATGGGGCCAAGTGTCTACATTTTAAAATATCATTCAATGTTAAGTATGCAATTCAATTTCTATAAAAGCTGTGTTCTTTGTTAGATATTGACCCTAGTCGTGAAGGTATGATGAGTATGCAGAATGACCTATGTGAATTGTATTGATTGTATGATGATGATGAAGAGCGTTATTTCTAATCCATTAATAGATGCCTTTTTGCCTGCGCCACAGGTTTTTTTTAAGGTTTTGTGTTTGAGGTGAGGATGTTTGCTCTGTAATGTTCTATGGGAACATGTGAAGTCGGTAGTGTACTTAGTATATCCGGCTGCATTTTGGGTGTGTGTGGTATTTTTTGTGAGATGTTGTACTGTAGATTCTAACATCCCGATGGTCTTTTGATTTTGATGCATAATATTTATGATGGCGATATTTTTTATTGGTTTCTCAGGTTGTGTTGGTGTGTGTTTTTGAAAATGTGACCCCAGCAATATGTTCAGTCAATCATAGTAGTGTTGTCTGTACTTACAAATGTAGGTCAAGTTTTGTAACACAATATTTTTTTTTATTATCATTATTTTTTTTGCTTATCTACTTCGTATATTTTCCCATGTCATGCAGAGTTATCTTCTCCTTAATATGTAATTATTTTGGTTTTATCAAAATGTAGCATTGAAATAATTTTGAATAATTAGCCATTGCAGTTATCATTTTTTTTATAAACGATTATTTATTAAAATAGAAATTGTAAGTTAAGAGAAACACTAAAAATTTAAGGATTAGATTTCTTCCAGATCCTCTTGATTATAGATGCTCCACCGCTGACAAATGGTATATTTTCACTACCAAAAACAGGAGCAGACGATTTAGTATTTTTCTTTAGTTACAAAAGTTACTTACTTTACGCTATTACCACTATTGAAAAGTTTGAGCTTCTAATTCAACGTAAAGTTAAAAAATATTGAAAACATATTTAAAAATATGAACAATAATTAATTGCATCCCGAAAAAGATCCGACGCACTATATCCTTTATGGAATGAAGTATTGATTGCGCATGCACCAAGGGCAAAATAAAAATATTTATATTATTTTTTGTGTTAATTAGACATAAATACACACAATTGAACACCAAAAATTGTTCAAATAATGAATATCATTTATGCTCTGTCGGCGGTGGAGCATCTTTATCTATTACATCTATGTACACCTGGTATCTTAATGTAAGGAAACATGTACATGTATTTGACCGGAAATTAATGAATGTGTTGTCCAGTTTATTATTAGCTCACCTGGTCCGACAGGACCGAGGTGAGGACTTATGGGATACCGCAGCGATCGGCGTCCGTACCAACAAATTGACTTCTTCTCCATAAACGCTGGTCGGGATTTCAACCCCCAAAATTTGACTAGGTAGCATCCGTATGGGCTACTAACTGAAAAATCTGTACAAATGATGGGCTGATCCCCCGGGTCCAATTTGGCTATTTCATATTAATGACTTCTTCTCTGCAAACTAAGCATGGTATTTATCACCATAATGACAATGGTAGAATCACTTAGAGGGTGGGGATTCCAAATTGTGCAAATGATAGGGCTGGACCCCCGGGGGCCTGCCGTGAGGGATTAAGTGCGTCAAAAGTAGGTTCAATTTCCATATAATTTGACTTTTCCTCTGCAGCTTAAACATGGGATTACACCCGCTCATAATGACAATGGTTTAACATCCTTATAGGGTTTGGATTCAAAAATTTTGCAAATTGATGGGGCTGACCCCGGGGGATATGAAGGGAGTGGGAGGGTCAAAAAAGGGCGTAAATTATAGTCTAATTTCCATATAAAACGAATTTCTCTGCAAAATAAGAATGGAAGAAGACACTTATAAAGCAATGGTAGCATCCTTATAGGTTTGGGATTTGAAATGTGCTACAATTGATAGGTCCCTGACCACAGGGGCCTTAGTGGGAAACCGGCAAATAGATGCACGAGGTCAAAAAGAGTACAATTAGGCTATTACTTCATAATATATATTACTTTGTCTCGGAAACCTATGTATTGGATAGCATATTTGTATGGTATCAATAGCTTCACTGTATGGTTGTGATTACAAAATTACAACTTTTGGAGTCAATTTTGCTTATTTTTCTAATTGTTAGTCTTATGATAATTAAAAACAAAACAACCAGTTGAGCGATACATGCCCCTCTGGGCCTCTTGTTGATCGCAAATTGCTTTTGCTATTTATTCTATACTGTTGCATTGAAGGTTCATTTCATCAATTTAGGTGTAACATACAAACAACAATCTTTTAATATTTTGTAACACGACCTTGAGCTAAGCTAAGAGAAGAAGCTATGGTTACAGTATACTAAACAGTGTAATTATTGTAACAAGGATTGATATAAACATTTTGTATAACATTGATTAATATAACATTGTTTTCTGAGATTTTCCTTTCCATTATTTTAATAACTTTTTTCATCATATCTAGGAAGGACACATACTTGACAGTTTTCTCTTCTGGAAAAATTAAAATACATTTAACTCTTTGGACAATGATTTTCTTTTGTCTCACAGTAACAATTATGTCATACATTCATATGAACCGCCAGTACCAAAAGAAAGCATTTTTTTTTTACGCTCTACCTGGCCACTGGAAATTTTGCCCTCGTCCAGTTAGAATTAACTTATTGGCTCATGAACATCAATCTGTAAGACGTTCAATGCCTTCATTATCTGCTGCCAGTGCACAATTTGTGACTCCCTTGCTTGAAAAAAGCTGAAAAAAAGTCCAAGTTAAAATCTTCATTACCTTTCCTAAGTTGGGTTCATATTATCAATGAAAAGTGTTAGAGCAATGTTATGACATTTGTCTTTTTGCAAATCATTATTTTTTCTTTCATTAATCTAATCACATTAAAGTTTTATGTAAATGCATTTAAAGAGTCCACATAGCTAAATTATGGTTTGAGTATAAACATTTTTAAGGTAACCTAGCACCCGAGTCCAACCGTACTTTTGGAAGATTGCCGGTTAAGTAACGCGAGTTTGCGGTATCCACGGGAAGGTGATGGAAAATTGAGAGGGTAGGTCCACGAAATTGTCAAATAACGAAATTCATAAGAATCTATCAAAAAACTTGAGTCGCCTCACTGATTGTTAGCAACATTGAAGAATACAAGGCCTGTTTCGGCATATGTCGATTGTTTTTTTTGGGGATTCATACACTCCACGGGCGCGAAAAATGAATTCGGGTTTGAGAGAGAGTTGTAAACAAATCAAAATTTCCATAATGTTTTAAGCCATATTAATTTATATAAACCACTTTCCACTTGTGTGTTGATGTTCCTAAAAACACCCCGACTTGAATGACAATTGTTATGTTTTACTGAATGTCAGAAATCTTTTGGTCATCTTATAATGGGCTATAGAAAATCCACTGAGATGTTTTGCGTCAACAATCTATTTCCGCTTCTTCCGTATTGTCAGTTTATTATTTATACTTGAATGGTTTCGTCAGCTTAAAACTCATCTGCAGTCAAAGATCATGTGTACACGTTATTGAATGTTGTTGCTCTTCGTAATAAGAGTAGTCCCTATTTACTTCTACTGTTTTTAATAAATAAAAGTAAATAAAATATAAATAAAGATTGAATTGACCTTTATAATCGAAGATTCTTATAGTCAGCAAGATCTGCAATCGGATTACAAACATTTGAATCAACATCAACAACCTTAAACAACACTTGAAGAAATGAAAAACTAAAAAGATAGATAAGTTGTATAATTGAGTAATTATGCAGTCACACTGGTATGAGCTCATCTGACAATCAAACTTCTATTGACGTAATACCATTTTCCGCAACCACGATACTTATGTCCACCGTAAAATCTCATTAAAATCGTTCTCTCATCATCCGGTATTACTTTTGAGAGGCGGTCAAGGGTCAGACACGATCTGAATCATGAACTTGACAATTGGCGAAAAGTCAAAAATGAACTGTTACGTAGGTGTAAAATACTGGGGGGCCAACAGAAACAGGTAAAGTAATTTGATCGCTGTTCTCCTGCAAAATATTGGTAAACAACGGCTGCGTTACTTCAACCGCAAGACGCCAAAGTTTGCTAGGGGAGGTTCTAGGCCAAGATTGTAGTTTTTGAATGTGCACTTCTTTGATAGAAAAACTGTTTCAAATTGAATGTTTGTTGCTATGACAAAAATGAAGCACAACTTCAAACTTCTAGGCAACTACTTGATAAAGTATTTTATCAACGTTGCGAGTAGAAAATGCTCAGCTATAACGGGCCTGGAAGAGTCAATTGTGAAAGCTTCAGAGTTGGTTTTTTGACTTAGGCTCAATGTCCTACCTAAATCTGGGACATCTTTATACCAACACTATCATTATATGAACCATAAATCTACACAACTAACTAAAATTAAATTTTCAATAAAATCACCACAGGCATCTTTTTCTTTTCCAAGTGGATTGATAGATCTTAGCCTGTTCACAACTCTTTTTGCCCTCATTTACTTTCTAGAATAATCCAATCATTCAATTTTTAGCTCATTTGCATCTAAAGCTGGTAAATGTTACCAGACTGTATAAGGCTGCAGATATAATGATTGAGCTAATATTAACAAACCACCAATATTTTATCAAATGTCCCCCGACATATTCTTTAGGTGTGATTAGCCACATTCCATTGTAAAAATTGAAATAATATTAGATCATCACTACATGCATGGTATCCTGCTTATGATATGATACCCAGCTGTACATCAAAATACCAATAATATTATGTAACATCCAAGACTTTAATTACCATGTGTTAATTCTCCAACAATGAACAGACATATAGAGGTGTCCTGACAGGGTTACTTGTGGCTACATACAGACCTGCAATCATGCAATTACATACTGGGTCAGAATTGTTTTACTTTCATCAGTCATGGATTTAAAATTATTTCAAAAAACATGCACCTTAAAAAATGTCCAGAATTGAAGCTGATTAGAGATCAAATTCTATAAAGAATAAAGCTTAACTAATTTTTTTTTTTTTTGTCAGTGTTAATTTACACAATAACAATGTTGCAGTCTTGGAAAAGCAATTATTGCACTATATCACTTGCTAGGCATTTATCTTGACTTGAGAAAAGCTAAGAAAACAATCATATATAAAATACACAATTGATTCGATGATCTGGCGATATGTGATTATTTGTATCTGCCTGTATGAAGAGTACAAAAATCTGGCTTTCATTTCACAATTATTTTTAAATCTCAAGTCACAAAGATAATCTTAATAACATTAACTGTTCTTGTAAGTGAAATCTTTATACGTAAATCATGTATAATTTTGGAGAAATAATATCAGACAAATACAAAATGTCTTCGCCAACAGTTCACACACAAGCATACCACAAACCAATCAACAACTGGGTGGCTTTACAGTAATGTATCACAAGCTTGGTTCAGAAAGCTGTTGGATTACGATCTGAGCAACAGTTATCAGATTAAGCAGCATCAGCCTCATAAAAAGCAGGCATTTTGTTTTACCATTTTGAAATCTTAACATTATCTCAATTAATAACCATACTGTCACAGAAATCATATGATAATCATAATTCTTAGTGGCAAAAAATTTAATATTACAGACAAAATCACTGGGTATCAGGCAGATTACGACAGTGGAAATGAGTTAAATAATCATATACAAATGAACATAGTGTCTTTTCACAAATATAGATTTAGCTTGTTTCTCGTTTCAACTTATCAAGGCCTAACTCTATACTGTTTTACTCAATAGCAGTATAGTTCACTTCAGTGTTCTGTCTGAGTGCAACTTTACATGTACATGTACATCCACTACTTCGATTTCACAAATGAAATAGTTAATAGTTATGAAGAGTCCCAAATTTTATATATGAGAGTAAACTTCAAACAAGAAATATTTGCATGAAATTATAGAGTTTTAACACATTTATACTGAATAAACTGATTTTGTAGGTCTGTTTGTTACATCAGCAGAGTTTGTAGACAAGAAGAAGTTATTGGACGCAATGGTTTCTGGTCAATACATTCAGTGTTCAAAACATTTATAAACTCTAACAAATTCATAGCTACTTTTCATAATAAATCTCTCAAGTATGGATACAAAAATACTTTAATTCTAAAATCTCTGGGTTTTTTTTTTCAATTGTAGAGTATTACCTTTCCAATCACAAATGTCTTGGAAAGATTTAAACCAATGAAACATGCTGGATAAACTTGGGGGTTCAGTTACTACTAAGAAAGAAGCTGTACCTACTGTAAAATAACAAGTAAAATCAGGTAAACAACTCTCTACAAGACTCTGGTATAAATACTGATCTATACAAAGTGGGACAGGATGTTGTATCATTTGGAATAAGCGAGCTGAAATATGGACATCTTCAATCTTAAATAATATACCAATTGTGAACTGGCACAATTGTATTAACTTTGAAGTAATACTTATTAATCATATTAACACAAAAGAAACATAATTACATAAAGGATTTTGTAACTAAAACGTTTTATTTTCACTATTATCCAGATTAATTTGTTTCAGCATAATAATCTAATTATGAAAATATTTCCGAAGTCAAACGTGTGTTGAGTGTGTTGAATTATTCTGAAAACATTAATTCAATGAATACATAGTTCATAATAGAATTTTTCCAACAAAGAATAATATAAACTGGATATTAACATTGTTAACTTTTTATTAGACGAAGATTGGCATGTTAAGTACTTTTAAAAAATACACAATCTTTCTAGTTTCTAGCCGCCGAGATATGGCATAAACTATTACATATACCATTCAAAACATATCTGGTAAGTATCAATTATATGTGTGGAAAATTGTGCATTTATCTATAAGTTACAGAGCACCTCAGCTCAAACTTAGAGCAAATAAAATTTTTTCATTAAAAACATAGAACTTACACAAAATATCTTATTTATCCACTTATATCTATTCACAGATACTAAACATGGCCAGACTGAATCTGTTCTATCCGACGCCAAAAACCTCAAAGTGCATTGCTGTAACAATTTACTAAACAAATAACATTTCTGAGACATATATTCAATATGAAAAATAAATAGTACATATTCCCCTGATGATTGTTAGCGATTACAAACTTAGAAGGACTCTGATAGCACACAAAGAAGTAAAAAACTGAATTCCAATGACACATCTTCTACGAAGCATTCAGCAATTAACGACAACTATGCAACAGTCGGGCTTATAAAATGAATTATACAATCTTTTGAAAGACTTTAGATTTTTCTTATCACACGTCCCTGTATATAAAGTATACATATTATTGTTGAAACATTATTCATCATTACTCTCAAACAGTACTTTACAATTTTTTATTTCATGCCATACCAATGCTAGTTTCTCTGTCAACACAAAGTTGAATTACAACCTTTCCTTTCAGTTCTGTATTTACACAAGCATTACATACATACAAGCCACATCGACAGTTTCACATTGAGAGTAGAAGACATTAACACATGTCCATATTGACACTTCCATTTCCAAAAGCAAATCCATTACTATGTTTAAGGACTGTAGATTCATCCAGTCGTAATAGCATTCAATACTTATCCTAGCATTTTCCTTGTAGCTGGAGGTTAAAACATTGAAACTGGAGATAAACACTGTCTAATCACAGAATCACCAATTCTCTATAAAACAAAAGATTAGGAGTAGAAGACTGAACCAAGAGGCAGTACAATTTATAGGATTGACATGTGTGTGTTTGAAATGTAGAATCAACATTTCAGTCTAAATCCTAGAAGTGGACACAAGTCCGGTGAATGTTAAAACTCTCAGGATGGCGATCTCCTTCGTTATATGGATCCTGGGATGTTAGTGAGAACTTTGATCCCAGTATAGCACACATTGGAGACAGCTTTGATCTAAAATCATTCTGGGATCCAATTAAGACTGACGTTAAGTGACAATATGAGACCTTTGATGGTGTGGTAAAGCTATTTCAGTCGAGATCCTGGGACTTGACTGGTGTGTCGTCAGTGTAGATTTTCAGCGCCTTTTCTTTTCTTGGTGAATAGGTGCTCTTGCCACAACTTCTTGACAATCTGAAAAGCCAAAATATAGGTACAGCATGCTGAAATGATTAACAGGAATAGTCCAAGCATACAGAAGAATTTAGACCCTGTGTAATTGAAACCATTTTAAAGTTTCCAATAACTAAAAGTTTTATCGTGGTACCACAACTTTCATTTTCACATACCGAAAATACCAAGAAGTCTAGACCAAGTCCTGTTTGGCAAACATATGTAGCATGTTCTATCGTCAATTAATTACTTAATTACGGTAGACTGTTCTGTCATAAAAATACATAGGACAAAAAAACCAGCTTATACATAACTACAAACTGTTGTGTATACAAATGATGATAAAAGTTCCAAAAAGACAACTTGATGTGTAGCATACTGTATCTTTTTCCTTGATATCATGTTACATATATGTATAGCATATGTTAGTAAGACCATACTGACTGAAGTTGATGACAGACCTTTTTCAGAAAAGTGGTAAATAATTGATATTTGTCATACGAAATGGTCCGATTTCTCTACCTGGTATTTTCTTTGTTTTGTAATTCCTTTCTTCTCTCGTCCGACAGTTTCATAACATAAGTTTCCCTCAGACCTGTCCCTACAATACCAATTAAACTCACATTGAAAATGCTAAAGATCCTGACACTCATCACAGTCCATGTTTACAGACATCAGACCTGCTTAATTGTATAGCCATATGATCAGGAATTTCAATTAAATCAATTAAGATTCTTAACAACAATACAGAATTTGTCAATATGTTTTGTTTTATTATTCATAAGGAATGTAGAACGATAGTTTGATGTAATAATTTGCTGTGTGGTTATGTGATTGTCCCCCGAAAGCTTTACCTGTAGTACAGGACGTTGCCGTCGTCACAGATGTACAGAGGCCAGGAGTTGAGCGTGGTGACGTTGGGATTCCAGTCGAGGTCAGTGTGTACCTCCAGTAAGGAGATATCACATGGAAATGTGCCACGCCCTTTAGCATACTCCACGTCCTCCAAAGCTATTCCGCTCACCTCAGAGAGCTGTACAACAGTACAAATGAATCTAATCTTATATCCCGAAATAATTTTATATTACGGCATACGCTCACCCCAGAGAGCTGTACAACAATACAAATGCAAACTATTTTACATTTCCCAATAATTTTTTATTGCACACACCTCAAAGAACTGCCAAAATAATTTTAGAAGTTTTTTTATAAAAGTAGCAATACCTATACAAGATATCACTGGATATTTATTGTTTTTTTTTTTATTTATTTATTTTTTTTATCAATAACTTGGAGGAAGTTTTGTTTCCAAATGCAGAAGAGCCTGGTTACTTTGATGGAACAAGAAAAACTTTGATATCACATGTGTACTGGGACTTGACCAAGCATTCTTTCAAGCTACTTACCTTTTCTCTGTAAGTTCATCTAAAGTTTGCTGATACAATATGATTTCCTCAAAGGGTCCAAACTCATAAGCAGATGGCTTTACCATCTCCGCGACGAAGACAGACAGCTGGGACGTTTACCTGATACCATTAACTCGGGACCTGAAAATAATACATAGCTTTGTGTATGGTGTCAAAACCACAAAGTTTCAGTTAAAAATTTGGCAATATTGCAACCAGCTTGGTTCCTTGGATAAAGTTTGAATGCCTTAAAAATAATCAGCTATTTTCACAATATCTAAACTGGCTTTGCTTGGATAAATTTAGAGAACTATCTCTGGAATTCTGCAAGTTCTCTGTTGGAGAAATGACCTTAAATATCCAAATTTTGTGTTTCTGCTTACCATCAAGTACTTGCAAAAAGACCTCCCAGTTGGCAAAGATAGGTAAAATCATCTTCATACACCTGGGAGTCAGTGTACACCTGTTTTCCTGGGTTTTTTAGCCACGTCTTCTTCCGTAAAGCACGACACCTAGAAAGATATTTTTATAAGTCAAATGTCAACCTCTTGATTTCATTCTGAACAAAATTGCTTCAAATTATCATAAAATGTTTATCCATCGACAGCAACAAAATTGTGTGTTTAAAATCAAGAACAGCCTAATATCAGTTATTTTCACTGCAATAAGGCTAAAAGATTACAAATATCTAGAAATCATTTGAAACCATTTTGAACCAAACAGCTTCAATAATTATTGTGCATGTTGCACAAAAGAAAACAAGAAATGTCTTTAAGACCCCAGTTTCCATAGGACATCAGGATAGATGGGACAATTAAAACAATGACCCCAGATCAAGTATTCTAACACCTTTTTAATGTGGTTTACCATTAAAGCTGGACTTACCTGTCAAGAGAGAGGTCAATATTGCACTGTTCTTTTATCTCGGGGATGATCAGCTTCTTGGATTCCAGTACTGACATTCCTTTGGCAAATATTGTGTCAATCAAAAACTTACTAGGCTACAACAGAAAGCATACATAATAGTAAAATATCAAATCAATACTACTATGTCTAACTGTAATGGTACATATGATCTAGATATCTGTTCATGTCTTTAGAGTCAGATTCTTTAAGTACTGAACTAGTCTTTTAAGCAGAAAGCAAAAACGTTTCATATACATATCTAGAGAAAACTTTTTTCCAAATCACTGAATTAAGAGTTACAGTGATAGCATTTACAACTTTCTATATGTTACCTTATGTAACAATTTTGATTTTCTATGAAACCTAAACATTATTTTTCGCATTGTTTTACAAAATCACTGTTTTGGTCAAACTTACCTCGGACTCATTGATCTGTAGCTGATAAACTTTAACTCTGTACTCTCCAGGCTTTAGGGCCCTCCCCAGTTTAATATTAAGCTGGAATGAGATGTTCAGATGTTAAGAATTTTTAATCACTTCTCAAATTGAATCATCAATAAAAACGTCTTTAATTTTTTTTCCAAATTCTGTAACTTATTTTCTTTTCTATTGAGTGATCCTGATTTGCCTTAATGCCTACCCAATAATATATCATAAGTTGATATACATGTACTAGTTATATTTAAGCAATAATAAATGAATTACATGATTAAAGTAATGTTGTCTATAATACCTCATATTTAACACAATTAACTTATAAACCCCTGCAATTTCATAATTGACTGGTCTAATGTTTTATTTAGAAGAACCTAAATGTGTCTTTAGGAGTGAATGACTTTTTTGTTTTTCGGAACTCAAACCCTCTGTGATCCATATGTTTCATTACCTGATCACATCTTCACAGACATTGAAGTATGGACATACTCATTAAGATATCAATAGATTAGATTATCTTTAATACATCTGGTTCTGTCAACATATACAAGCATACTTGTAAGTAAACTATATGCAGTTTTAAAGTACACATCTAAATAGCATTCAACTTACCTTTCCATCTTCAAAGAAACTCATGGTTTCTGACAGTCGAATACTTTCAAACTCTTGATTATTAGAATACACACGATACACCTGAAAATTGTAGGAAATTTTCGTTGTAAGGACTTTTTATTTCTATGAATTATACAACTACATTTTCATCAATATCTAAAAAATAATCATGAAAACTTCATTTTAGTTTACAACTATGCACCAACCATGATAGGTTTGGGAAGTTCCACTTGTTATTGTCACAGCATATTTTTAATTAGCAAATGCGACACTTAAATATAGGTATCAGCCCAACCAAAATCAATATTTTTTGTAAAATCCGATAAAACGAAGAAAAGATGAAAAAAAAACGTATTAAAAAATACCTACCTCGATTTAATTTTACTTTGATGCATATGAGATTGAACAAAATGTGTCTTGAATACAATGTTGAAGGAAATCCTTGATTTATTACGATGTCAGACTGACAGGACAGTCAGACTGACATGGACAGTATCGCAAATGAAAGCTGCAATGGATTGGAGTTGTCAAAGTTGAGCTCACATGCGCATTGTTACGCCACTAAAAGTAAACAAAATGGCGACCAATCTGAACACTGAAAGCGTGTGAGATAAAAAAAACAAATTATATCTGAATCGGCAACAAAGAGTAGTTAGATTAGAATGGAATCAGTAGCACCCTTTGATATCTCTAGGGTAATGGAAATTCTAGAGATGGCATGTAGCAATAGAAAGAAACAAAGCCACATCTCAAGCGGAACTTGCCCCAGGGAGCGGATCTGTTGGGACTCGTGTTGCATCTGTGGTTGAGTTAGAAATTTCAAAACATATGCCAGCACACATGCAGGAGATCTGCCAGACTAACTATACATATGTTTGGGCGACGTCGTACTCGCAAAGCTAAGCGAGCCTATGAAAGTAAACATGAAGTGGTTTTAGATTATATGATATTGTATAAACAGCTCCATTGCACTTCTCAATTTGCTGTTGTTGTTTCAATTAAACAATTTCAGAGCAGTATTTTCCTGGTCATAGAGCAGTATTGTATCCTGGTCATAGAGCAGGTGCGTATTTTCCTCGTCAAAGCTAGGCAACAGACCACCGAATATTGTTTATATTTCTCTGTATGCATTGAAGAATGATCTGAAGATTTTATCTTATGTACAGAAAAAATTTCAATTTCGTAGGACTTTATATTTCATTTACCTTTATTTCATGGTTTGGGAAATGCGTAATGTTCTGCTTTTCAATTGGTTTCCTACCTTTAAAAATTGGGCCCAACCCCTCCTGCCCCCAGGGGGTCAGAGCCAAAATTTATACAAGTTCTGTTCCCCTTCCCCCAAGGATGTTTATGGCCAAATTTGGTCATAATCCAAGTAAAACTCTAGGACAAGTAGTGATTTATAGGATTTATCTCTATTTCCCCTATTGGGCCCCACCCGTCCTGCCCCCAGGTGACCAGAGCCAAAATTTATACAAGTTCTGTTCCCCTTCCAAAATGATGTTTGTGGCCAAATTTGGTTACATTCCATGCAGAACTCTATGACTAGTAGCGATTTAAAGGATTTACCTCTATTTCCTCTATTGGGCCCCACCTCTCCTGCCCCCGGGTGTCAGAGCCAAAATTTATACAAGTTCTGTTCCCCTTCCCCCAAGGATGTTTGTGGCCAAATTTGGTTACAATCCATGCAGAACTCTATGACTAGTAGCGATTTAAAGGATTCACTTCTATTTCCCCTATTGGGCCCCGCCCCTCCTGCGCCCGGGGGATCAGAGCCAAAATTTATACCAGTTCTGTTCCCCTTCCCCCAAGGATGTTTGTAGCCAAATTTGGTTACAATCCATGAAGAACTCTAGGACAAGTAGCGATTTAAAGGATTTACCTCTATTTCCCCTATTGGGCCCCGCCCCTCCTGCCCCCCCGGGGACCAGAGTTAAAATTTATACAAGTTCTGTTCCCCCTCGCCCAAGGATGCTTGTGGCCAAATTTGGTTACAATTCATGTAGAACTCTATGACAAGTAGCGATTTAAAGGATTTACCTCTATTTCCCCTATTGGGCCCCACCCCTCCTGCCCCCGTAGGGTCAGAGCCAAAATTTATACAGTTTTATTCCCCTTCCCCAAAGGATGTTTGTGGCCAAATTTGGTTACATTCCATTCAGAACTCTATGACTAGTAGCGATTTAAAGGATTTACCTCTATTACCCCTATTGGGCCCCGCCCCTCCTGCCCCCGGGGACCAGAGCCAAAATTTATACAATTTCTGTTCCCCTTCCTACAAGGATGTTTGTGGCCAAATTTGGTTACATTCCATTCAGAACTCTATGACTAGTAGCGATTTAAAGGATTTACCTCTATTTCCCCTATTGGGCCCAGCGCCTCCTGCCCCCGTGGGGTCAGAGCCAAAATTTATACAAGTTCTGTTCCCCCTCCCCCAAGGATGTTTGTGGCCAAATTTGGTTACAATTCATGAAGAACTCTATGACTAGTAGCGATTTAAAGGATTTACCTCTATTTCCCCTATTGGGCCCCGCCCCTCCTGCCCCCGGGGGGTCAGAGCCAAAATTTATAAAAGTTCTGTTCCCCTTCCCAAAAGGATGTTTGTGGCCAAATATGGTTACATTCCATTCAGAACTCTATGACTAGTAGCTATTTAAAGGATTTACCTCTATTACCCCTATTGGGCCCCGCCCCTCCTGCCCCTTGGGGATCAGAGCCAAAATTTATACAAGTTCTGTTCCCCTTCCCCCAAGGATGTTTGTGGCCAAATTTGGTTACAATTCATGTAGAACTCTATGACTAGTAGCGATTTAAAGGATTTACCTCTATTACCCCTATTGGGCCCCACCCCTCCTGCCCCCGTGGGGTCAGAGCCAAAATTTATACAAGTTTTGTTCCCCTTCCCCCAAGGATGTTTGTGGCTAATTTTGGTTACAATCCATGCAGAACTCTAGGACAAGTAGCGATTTAAAGGATTTACCTCTATTTCCCCTATTGGGCCCCGCCCCTCCTGCCCCCGAGGGGTCAGAGCCAAATTTTATACAAGTTCTGTTCCCCCTCCCCCAAGGATGTTTGTGGTCAAATTTGGTTACAATCCATGCAGAACTCTAGGACAAGTAGCGATTTATAGGATTTACCTCTATTTCCCCTATTGGGCCCCGCCCCTCCTGCCCCCGGGGGGTCAGAGCCAAAATTTATACAAGTTCTGTTCCCCTTCCCCCAAGGATGTTTGTGGCCAAATTTGGTTACAATCCATGCAGAACTCTATGACTAGTAGCGATTGAAAGGAAATGTTGACGGACAGACGGACGCCGACGGACGCCGACGGACGACGGACGACGGACGCCGCGCCATGACATAAGCTCACCGGCCCTTCGGGCCAGGTGAGCTAAAAAGTGAATGAACTACTACAACATTTACTTAGAAATCAGAACCAAGCAAGGAATTTTCCCAATCAGAATGATACCATCAGAACATTTTTTAGGGATTACCTTGAAATTATCTACAGTTGTTTGGACATATGGTTCTAATTCCTTCTTAAAGGCTCCTAGTGTAATTCAAAATCCACACACGGTGCATAATCGGTCAGATCTGAAAAAAAAGAGAAGGAATGTTAAACATCAATTTATAAGTATTCTAGTTAGGCTATTACAGCGCCGTTACAACAAGTGTTCCTATTTACATTCATTCACTCGATAGACACGTTGGCTGGTAGCTGATCTAGTAGGCTGGTAACTGATGCAGTAGATTAGATTTTAGGTGGCATGTAACGAAGGCACTGATTGGGTGAAGCATCGGCAGCCCGACTGATTGCCCCCTGACTGACAAGATCGCCTACAACATTGAGAAGTAGGTGGAGCCAGCGGGTCTTTGATGTTCATACCCGACTCTGTTGTACAATGTGTTTGATCACGTTGTGTACTATTTAATATTTATGTTACAATGTATACATTCAATCACTCAAGGACGTATCTCACTTATAAATCCTTGAATCACTGTATTAATCAAAGTACTGAAAGTACTGAGAGCTTAAGGCAAGTGAAGAAATTTAATTTGCAGGTATTCAGATGAGTAGACATAAAAAAACTAAAAAAGTGTTAGCTACCAAAGCATTAGCTAAGAAGAGGCTACCATACAGCAGTTACCTAGGGTAGCTGCCATAGTTCTTATTCTCGTTTTTGAATAATGATAATTCAAATGCTTTCACATTCAATGTAAAAGATTATCAACTTCATGATATTCATGAAAGGGCCACTAGGCTACCTTTCCGAAACAAAAAATTAAAAATCTTTTTATAACAATTATAATATAATAAATTGAAGTTTTGCCTTGTGGCGCAGAAATGGTCAACTAACCCATTGTAATTATGACGACGCCAGGAACATAATACAACCTGCGATATGAAACTTAACCTTTTATTTATTTCAATAAAGTTGTTCATAATGTGAAGAGGGCCTTTTCCTTATGCTAACAAGTTTTCCATCAAATATACACTATACTGATATACATTTACATGTACTTGGACAAGTTGGTGAAATACATAGTATACAAGCATAACTTTTCGGTTAAAACTGTACTTTACTTTAGCGCATACAGATCCACAAATATCCCCTAATTAAAAGCCTAACTTTGTTTCAGCTTCTCCCATGTACCGACAGTTTTTTTTAACAAGTAGGTCCATGGCAATCTAGCGTACAGTACCAGTTTATATCTAGTGCTCCACGCAATGTTTCTATTCAGTACGTGTAGCGACATCCTTATGTGATTTCTGAGAATAATGTCCAACAACCAGAAAAAACATTCAGACTTCTCTGGGTTTATCTAATGATAATTTGTTTGCAATGATTTCCCCACTGGTACCCCTTACACACATGAAATCTTCAACAACAAGTAACCAATTTTTTGTTGGCCCTGCAGGTATTGCCAATCAAAGTGTTAGAATTGTACCTGCTGCCCTTATTGCATGATCGTTTAAAAGGTGACTAAATTTAGGATCTTATCTTTTCTATTCTTCCAACTTACTTTATCTTTCCCAATGCCTCCATTGGCACCTCCGCCCTCACTTTTGGCCTTGAGATGAGCGTTCGCCCACTGTGAGGAAGGCTCTGGGTTCTGTCCCCTGGCAGAGACAGACCAAAGTCTATAAAAGTTGTAGTTTCCCCCGCTCCTGCTTAGCGTTCAGCGATCAGCATAAGGGGAAGAGGGACTGACGACTGGTTTGCCCTCGTTGTCAGTATAATGTGACCGGATGGGGATGTGTTTTTTGGTGTCTTCAGTTGCATGCTTCAGTGATAATAGCACTATAAAAAGGGCAACAGTTCCACTATACAAGAAGTGACACAACATGAATTTACTGCAGTCTCCCAAAACACGCACCTCGCACAACATTCACGCAACACACTGCATACATAGGAGGCCATAGCTGTTAATAGGACGTTAATTAATCAAACAAACAACACACGTAAAATCATTTGGGAAAGCCAATCAAAGCAGCATGATAGGGAAGGCCTCTTTACGCGCCCTGCGCATAACGCGCATTCATGTTGGATAAATGACGCATCAAAAAACATACTTAGACATTTTGATTGATCATCGTAAATATTATGGTTTTTGAGACGGACCCCGGTTTCTAAAACGATGACGTAAGGTTGAATGTTGTAGCCTTTTTCCATTGGTTCCCCACCCGCTGATTTGTCAAATGTATACAGAGGTTATATGACATGTATTACAAACCACTATTGCATTGAAATATCGAGTTTTGTTTATCGTTTTTTAAGAAATGTAACTATTTATCGTGTTCTGCCTTCGAGTGTAAGCGTTTTTTCTAAATATAGCGACTTGTCACGTGACACTCAGCAATGGTATAAGCGGTCCGATGTAAACAAAGATGTCATAACGCAAAATCTGATACTGTTCAGGGAGTTCCCTGCGTTAGAACCTAGATGTAAATCTGATACTGTACTTGCTGGTCGAAATCATCTATGAGAGATAATTTCCATTCTTTTCACTCAACAGCTTGAAAAGCGACAGAGACAATTTCTTTAGCATCCCCCCGATGTGGTCGATCACATTCATTAACTTTATCTGAAGAACACCTGAACAACGCAACCACGTGCATTACGCTAGTAATCTTCAACATCCCTTCGCGTATTTTGAGACAGAAACAGTAAAATTCGTAAGCGTTCATTTCGTTTTGTTTCTACATTGGTAAAATAAATTGGTCTTTGGGTCGGTATATTTTTGAACTACATACCACTTATGTTTCTGATTTTGTATTTGACAAAACAATGACGCATGAAGTGAACTATAGTAACATGTCTGTGTATTTCTGCTACACATACATATAATCAATGTTTTGTTTTACAACAAGAAAAAAAAATTTTAATATTACTTCTAATTTTGAAGCAGTTTTCTGGTTAAATTATCAGTTAACAAATTCATCTGCTAGCATTATTTACTTATTTGCTGAATCAACAGTACACTGACTAATGAGTGACTAATAAAAATTGATGATACATGCTGATGTTAATTTTTGTTTTCGCCTCAATGTCCCTAGAAAATGTTGTTTTTGGCGCATTGTCTGATCAAATGTCCCATCGAAATTTTATTTCAAGGGGACATAGTCGCATAGTAACAAATCTCCTTCCCTATCACTGAAGTGAACTGTGTTTAATTATGTTTATTCAAAAATACTTGAATAAAATAACATAGCATAACATAACAAAACATTATTTTTATTTTACTCTTTAGTGATACATGTCCATCTGAACGTATGCTTTTTGATATGTTTTTACACATCACCGTAAATCTGTTCAATTGCAAATTTACTTGAAACCTGCAGTCCGCTAATTATGTCATGTTCATCATTAGATGTTTTGCAACACTACGGTCAATTAGACAGAATTGTAACCCTAGATCTGACGACAAAGTTGTCTAGAGCTTTATATATATCTGCCATTGCAGCTAGTTAATATATGCCCGGTATTATTTCACTGCTTCTTGATAATCTCAATTCTTCAACATTTTGAGTCTGCTGTGGATGACTAGCAAATATTGGGTCCTGTTATTTTAGAATTTAACAAAATATGCAATAATTTCAAGAAAAAGTTATAGAGTCCTCTAACATAAACTTAAAGAATTTTGTTAAGTTCAAGTCAGTTGTGGAGTCTTATTTACAAGTAATTTGAGTTAATATATTAGCATCATTTTTAATCTTTTTATTTTTAATTTTTATCAATATTTTAAGCTCATGTTTCCAGTTTTTAAATCCGAGATAATAATAGTCTTAATACAAATCTAGCCTTGAATAGTGATTACCCTTGTCTCTGTTTAAACTTCATATACACACATGTATATTATGCTACAAATGTATTGTCGTATACATTGATTGTTTAACAGGTGAGGAGAAAAATGTAGCGGCCCACGCCCGGGATTTCAAACCCGGTACCCTCAGAACACTAGCTGAGTGCTCTACCGACTCAGCTACCTGGTCTCCGATGATTGACCCAGTCCAATCCTGCTACACTCCTCCCTCCTTTCTCGAAGTCTTCACCCTCGAAGACATACGAGAATCTTCCAAATACCACCAACGTGGGTTATTTAGTTGGGCGCCAATTTTGTAACAGGAGAGGAGAAAATGTAGCGGCCAGACCGGGATTCAAATCCGGGACCCTCAGAACACTAGCCGAGTGCTCTACCGACTGAGCTACCTGGTCACCGATGATCGACCCAGTCCAATCCCGCTACAATTGTATCTCTATATTGATTAGCTACTGTTGTAGCAGAGTCAGTCAGAAGGTAGACCACCTTTGTTGCCAACAGTAGCTATATATTAATTGATTACATCAATATGCTAATTCATTGTCATGTATGTTACACACTATACAAAATCCTACATACTGTTATGTTTTGTGATGTGACACTCCATTACCACGGTATCAATATGGACAATTTGGCAAATTAAATCTGTTACACCTACTGAATTAAATGCATTAAATTGTATGTCATAAAATTAGAAAATAATGCTAGCAGTTAATTTTTGTCAACTTCGAATTTGAAAAGGAAACTGCTCCAAAATATAAAGTAATGTTCTTGTTCTTGTAATAAAATAAAACATCTATATCACATACGTTAGCAGAAATACACAGAGACACGTAAGTTCACTTCATGTGTAATTTATTTACTGTAGACAGGTATAAGCAAAACGAAATGAACACTTACGATTTTTGCTGTTTCTGTGTCCAAATACGAATGGAATGTTGTAGGCCTTGATTATTGCCACACGGGTCGTGTTGGGGAAGTACCCGGGTACCCGTCAAAATACACGTAGGAACCATGTGTAGGCTTCCCGGCCGGGCATCCGTCAAAATACTGACGAAACATACTGATACTGAGTGTTAGATGTCTGTGTAAACGTAAAATTCAGTAACAAGAAGTACAAAATAGCACTCTTTTGTTCTATTTTACTCACAAAGGATGACACTTCATCTGCTAACGACATGTTCACAAGCAACATTGTTGCAATTCTTATTTCCCATGATCGGAGAAGTGATCATGAATGGCGCACATGTTTACTTTCACTATCGGTATGCTGTATATGATAACACCAGAGGCTATCCGAATGAAGACTACGTCACTCTTTTGTACTTCCTGTTGCGCATGTGCGGTAAAACAATATCTGTCACGGACATTCTGGGCTCTGTCAGCTTGTTACATTACGATTGTATGATGTTACCGATTGATATTAAATTGATATACCAATGCCATTTGCAGTATTGGAGAATAAATCTCTCACATTTCATTATGATTACATTGAAATTTGCTCCATCTGCAGATCGCCCCAAACAACATCGGTAAATTGTACCACTAAGCTAACTCACGAAGTTGATACGTTCACATAGGAATACGTTCACATACTGTAGGAATACATGTCGAGTATCTAGGTACGGATCGGATACTTAAATTCGGGTACACGAGGACAAAATTTAGTACCCATACCAACCCTACTTATACATACTTAAATCCTGTCAATTCCTTTATTTAGTGTTATCTAAACTAGAAGTTCATCCTATACATATGCAAATGATTGGCGAGAATTTAGGTCATCGATCGCTATCATTCATGCAAATTATTCTCACTATTTTCCATTAATAGACAATGATATTATAGCTTTGGACACATTTTTGAAACTATAACACTTAAGGAAATACTACAGATTTTTTTCATGCAATCATAATTACACCATGACAGCATATTTGCTTTAGAAAGCGGATTTTTTGGACCTGAGGTGTAGTACTTTTTCACGCTAGGTGGTGTCGTAGTCGAAAAGGCAATTTCCAGTATTTCCGGTCTTATCGCAGGCAATGACAATACGCTGTAAGGCTATATAGCCTTAAGCGTAAAAATGTATCAGAAATAGTTTTGACTTTTTGCATGGGTCATGCCAGTCATTTATTGTGGGGAAATTAAATGGTTGTAAACTGTATTATGTACTATTGACTATTTACGGAAGTTTCAATGTATTCACATTACCTGTAGATAGTCAGCTGGAATAGTTACTATTCAACTTAAATTATGGTAAAAGCATCACAGGGGAAACAAAGTCAACATTTGTTTTGATAAACCAAGGTTATCACTAGAAATAAACTATGAAATTTTTGCTGAAGGATTTAAAACAGGGATGAATTTAATAAAGATTTCATTACGTTACTTTGTTAATTTGCTCAAACTTGACTAAATCCTATATACATGTTTGAGGTTATAAACAAAATGTTGATAAATTCAATTCCATATAAATGATAGAAAAAGTCTGGGTAACTAGTAAAAATAAGCTTGCAAAAATTAGCATGCGTTATCTTTTTTCCAGTTAATCCTTTGATACATTGGAATTTGCAAAAAAAACATGGTTTATGAAAAAGTCAGAATACGTCGTAACAAAGCTGTAAAATTCTACGCCTTAGAAAACATCTGTTTGTAACTAATGCTCAGTAGCCAAGTATATTTTGAAACATGGTAGTTGTGTTTGTCTGAATGTCCTTTAGAATCAGTATAAGTAAAATAACATAAACAAGGTCCCAACTTATGTCAGAATGTGAGAATCGTCATTCTTCCAACCTTATATATACAATTCATTGAACTCTTTAAAAAGCAATTGTCAATTCATAATTACTTAGTTTATATTTCACAATAAAATGTGGTAATAAGGATTTTTCAAAGTTTATGTCATTACGCAAAACAATCAATTTGCACTTTGTTCTTGGAAAACAACTAAATCGTCACTTTTTCAGGATGCTTAATCCCATATAGTATACAGGAAATCCTTTAAAACTATTTGTTAGCAATCAGCAAAATTTAGATAAATAGTCTTTATGTCAACCGTTTGAAATCACTAATAGTCTCACCCTTAACTCATTTTCTACAAGGAAACTTAACTAGCTGAACAATCTATCATTGACTAAAGTATGGACAACTGCTTATTGTGAATGATAACCGTGAAAATCGTCAGCACATCTTATATAAATTATGAAATTGGTACAGAAATATGTTTTTGGTATTCAGTCATTTATGTAATTTAGTGAAACATTACAAACAGTATGAATTTTATGCAAAAACCTATCTAGAATTTAATTTTATATTACTTTAGCCATGTTACAACTTAATATCAGAATATTTAGCAATTTAAGACAAAACCTTTCAAAGTTGTTCAAACGTCTTATGTCTGACCGTGATAATTTTTTAGTCAGAACGTTTTAACTAATACGTCCATTAAACTTTATTTCTGACCAGTATCATGCAAACAGGTTTAAGCTTTATAGACTCATCTGAATCATCACATTTCAAAAAATAATAGGAACCCTTCATGATAAGCCTCATGGATTTTATAGGAATATCACAGAAACTTAACGTGGTAATCGTAGCGTAGGATTTACCACAAACGTCTTATGTCACCGTATCAGAATCTATATAGTTCTAACAGACATTCAAAATTTTAATCGTATACCAAAACCACGTTACAATTATATTCAACAGATGTTCAATAGTTTATTCTTTATATAAACCATTAACTCATCACACCATTTTAGATTATCATCAACAGAAACTTTTGTCCTGATACTATAAAAGTTATATGGTATCATTGTCCGTGAGGTTTTCTATATGTAGTCACAAATCTATTCATTATACAAATTGTGGCTTTCAACGTCTTATCGTCAGAAATTGTCCGAACAGTCAGCCAATAGTAACATAAAACTTTAGACATATTCAGTGCAGTTAGAACCCTTAGGATACTTACAACCGTATCTTATGTCAATTTCCGCTATTAACTACGTGAGAATCGTCAGCACGACAGTAAATGTCAAAGTAAAGTATTAATAAGGAAACACTTAGTTGAAAATGGTAACAGTATAATTTGATAAATAGGATTACGTCTTATGGATCCAGATGTGAGAAGAAAATACCAATCCATCAGCATATAAACATTATATATTATAGTTCTACAATTAAAACTAGGAAGTTTTAAGTAGGATAACGTCCACATGTTCACCGTGAGAAATCGTCAAACATCTAGTATAATTCTACATGTTTTACTATACATATCGGTCCTAATTAGTCTTATGAGACCGTGGACGAGTGACATTTTCATGATTTAATAGCAGTCACCCATAAACTTATGATTCTTAGTAAAAAGAAACGTCTTTGTCAGACCGTAAATCAAGGAACTGTCAGTATATAAGTTTCACAAACTAACCCAACACTGTATACTAGAGATTATATCTTATCTTGTGTGAGAAAGATTTTATTCTGATTTACTAAATCATGTTCTTTATATACGGATCGTAATGTCAGTACACGTGAGAATCATCAGTCGCTTACTACAGCTGTCGGATATATACATTTGAACTTTAAAATTTACAAGTTGAACGATTCACTTGATCAGAGTTTATTGATATGAGTCTACAATGGCTTATTGTCTCTAACACATACGTGAGAATCTTGATTATCAGCACCCTTAGTGTATATATAATATACAAGTTGTCAGGATAGATGTACAAAATTATGTTACATATAGCTTTACTGTTATTCCAATCGTAAAAGTTAGACCTTCAGTTATCAGAACATTCATATACTTGAATTATGTCAGACCGTGAGTGTTCGGATTACGATTATATTGAGCACCCTTATATTATATACCAAGTTTAAAAATGAATGTCCTTAAGTATCGATGTAGATTCAGGATAACGTCTGATTATATTTAAATAACTCACAAGTCATAGTCCGTCCGCCTATATTATCGTATAATTTGAGAAACACTGTTGTAAGTAATATATGTTATATAATCCGTCTGAGAATCGGATTAATTATAATCTCAGGAAATACACAAACTTTACATATGCTTATTATGAGTAGGATATCGTCTTATGTCAGACCGTGATCTTGTTACCAGCACAAAACCGATTGCATAGTCTAATTGTGAAGGAAAGATGTCTTTAAAGGAAATATGAATGATTTTGTATTATTCGTAAAATTTTTAGTTTACAGGATAATTACTCTTATGTCAGACCGTGAGTTCTTTTACATCGTCAGCACTTATATATATACTCTACAGGTTTTTTTTAGACAAGTCTGGTATCTAGTAATACGTCATTTTCATGACCGTACAATCGTCAGCACGTACCAATATAAAATATATTTATGAACAGGATTGATAACACATGGATCGTCAGCTAAGACATATATACACAACGTTTTTTCCACAGGTACATGAATTATGGATTACATTTTAGACCGTGACTATCGTCAGTTACAGCCATGTATATCAAAATAGAAGTATACAGTCTTTGTAATAATTTTCGTCAGCACGGCCTTTTAGGCGAATGTTATAAATAACGTCTTAGTGTCATCCGTGAGAATCGTCAATCTTATTTAGTTAATGTCTGAAAAGGCACAAGCTGTCATTCACGAATCTAGTTATATAGGACATGTCCCAAACAGCAATAAAGCTTTATATTCATAGTAAAGTACTGAGGAAACTTTAGGAAATCATATAAACTTTGTATTTCTTGGTTATAGAATAAGTTTTATGTTATCACCAATGGAACCGTTGTCAGACCGTGAGATCGTCAGCACAATTGTATATAGTATACAGGAAACTTTGGAAATCAGTAATTAAGTCAAGTAGGATATACGTCTTGGTGTCCAGACCGTGAGAATCGTCAGCACGTTAAAAAATTTATATGGTCCCAAATGAAACTTATACAAATCAAGTTATCCAAAACGTTCCAAAACGAGTATGTAATACATTTCGTAGAGAATCGGATATACTTCTTATTAGTCATACAGAGAAACGTTACAATCATGGAATTGTATTTGTTAAGGTAATTCATTATGTTCAGACCAGTGAGAATTGCACACGCTGTGATATAAACAAGGTACAGGTAAGAAATTAAAACAACTTATCAGTAATAGGATATACGTACTGAATTTCAGACCGTGAATAATCGTCAGCACGCCTTATATAGTAGTATACAGGAAACTTTTCGAAAAAGTTAAGTAAAGTAGGAACGTATTATGTCCAGACCGTCTGATCGTCCATGTCATATATACCGTAGACATCGTCAGTAGAAAGATAGTACATATGCCTTATGTCATACCGTTATGAGTTGTTTTAAAGGCATAATTGTACTACAGGAATGCTTTGAAGAACACCTGTTAATAGAAGATTGTTAGGTGTTTAATCAATATTATGTACATTGAAATATCGCATTTATAGTACTTATTTAAGACCGAAAGGAGAATCTATATGTTTAAGTACAAAAAATTATAATTTACATAATAACAGGAAACATGTTTACATTAACATTTAGTTTTAGATGTTCAGTATATTTATCGTAAGGATATAAACAGGATAAATGTTTATGGTGTGAGAAAATCTGAGAATAGTCAGCACGCATAGTATATATTTTAACAACATTTTATGGTAGCCACAGAGTCAAAAGGAGTTTTATGTCATGAAATCGTAGCAAAAAAAAGATAAAGTTGTACAGTTTAACCTGACCTAATGATAGATTTTGATATTCATGAAAAAGAATACGTGAAAATTTGTCAATAATTCGTGTTATATATAGTATGGATTTTATAGGGAACACAGCGGTGAAATTTTCAGCATATACAAACTTATGTCTCTTGAACTAATTATTTATCGTCAGCACATTTATATATAGTCCTACAGAAACCTTATGAACAATCAAGTCTCGAGAAGAAATTGTGTATCAATTCAAGATGGCTTCTTATATGGCGATCATTAAGTGCATCACGTCATTATTGTGAAAAAGAGGACCATTTGCATTCACAAATTTTTAAATAAGTCCTAGTTTTCAACACGGTATATATAGATTTTGAAATCCTTCAAACTGTATCCTAGTAGCTAAAAGCTTTCACAATGAAAAACATAAATGTTTATTTTGAGGGAAATGTCTAAAACTTATTAAGTTTTCTATATTTACCGTCATATTCTCGGGACCTTGAGAATCATCTTACTGAATTTTTAGTCTTCAGGAAATCTGGGTACAACACTGTAACATTGTATATATTTACTTCTTATCAGACCGTGGAATCGTCAGCACAATCCTTATATATAGTTGATACAGCAACAGTAATCAACAGTGTTCAAAAGTTGGAAATACGTCTTATGTTTAGATTGCCTTGACAATAGAAGTCAGCACAACTAAGACCTATATATCAAAAAGTGAATTGGAATGTGTAATACCTCATGTAAACAGTCATCTACATAAATGTACGATTTTCATCAGGGATCTGGCTTTTTTTGACCGTGAGAATAGCACACTTACATAGATTACAGGAAACTTTACAACATTGAAGTAGGATAGTTTTCAATGCGTCAGCACAGTTATCATAAGAATTTTATAGGATTGACTTTCCGAAAACTTTATGTCAACCAAATAGAATTTCGTCAGGACGCCTATATATAGTTGTTTACAGGAAACAAGTCCTTATGAAATCAGTTGAAATCAAAATAAGTATAGATTAACGTCTTTATTGTGATCAATCTTGATAATCGTGCCTGTAGCACGCCATATAAAATATACAGGAATATTTAAAATCAGGTATCATGAAATGTTGATAGTACTTCTTATGGTTAACAATCTGTCAGTTATAACATATAGAGGCAAAGTCCTTTACATCGTATCAAAAGCATGTTTCATAAATATGTTATATGAAGGTATAATGAAATCTGCTACACAAAATGCCTAAATAAATTTAGTTAAACATTTACAACTTAAACAAATTTAATATAAGTTTTAAATAACCGTAAGTCCTAAAAAAGCCATTCTATGTATTAATTATAAATTATAGGATACGGTATTTAATGTAGTGAATTAAACATAAACGTAAATATATATAAAATTTACATTTACAATATATATATTACTCTGATGAAACTTATGTAGCAAACTCTAAGGTAAATTATAATACGTTTATGACACTAGTAGAATTTGTATATATCTGTAAACATGAAACCATTATCATAATCAGATGTAAATCAAATCATAATCAATGTAGACCGTAGAATATCATGTTTTATTATAGGATACAATTGAAACTTTACAATTACATTGTTAGTAATAAATAACATAATATCTTATCAGACCGTAATACTAGAATTGTCAAAACTTTATATAGTAGTAAACATTAGGAATTTTAATCAGAAGTCATACAGGATGATCTTTGTAGCTATTTCATTCTCATTAAGAATCAGTAGACTGATCATGCATATTTAGTGTTGACCAGGAATAGCAACTATAGGTTAGGAAAACACAATCTGGTATCAGATAATAGGTTTACGTCTTAACATAAGATATAAGCACGGCCATTCTATATTGACCATTTTATTTCATAAATTTCAAAGTTTACAAATTATATACCAAGTAGAGTAGGAAACGTCTTATGTCAGGTAAACATAATTTGAAAATTATATAGTCTGAAGATTTTGATAATGGTCAGTCAGAGTAGGAAAGACGTCTTATGACACGAAGACCGTGGAGAATCAAATGACTTATATATCCATACAGGAAACTTATAGGAAATCAGTATCAGTAGAAGTAGGATATACGTCTTATGTCAATACCAATGTAAATCGTCAGCACTACAAATTATATATAGATACAGGAAACTTTCAATACAGGATAAAGCAATTGTGAATAAACTATTTATGTCAGAAGATGCACAATTACGTGATAATCGTCATCAGTGAAACTATATAGTCACAAGGACTTACAATCAAACGAAATCAGAAAAGGTAACTACTGTCAGATAAACTTCTAGTAGCACCCAGCCTTATATAAAGTGGTTTTCCAATAGGTATAATCTCTATATAGTAAACAAGGCATCATTGTGAAATTGGGTCTAGGTATCACTGGTCTTAGAGTTTAATCAATATTTAAATATATGTCTTATGTACCGTGAGAATCTAGCAAATATATATCACACGTTTTAGAAAGTGGTACATTTTTTTGAAATTCAGACATCTCAGCACATTATAATATCTATTTTACAAATGTTGTCTTAAAGAGATGTATACTACCGTCTTATCAAATCGTCAATTTCGAACGTCCATATAACCATCTATGAAACTATTAGGAACCTGTAAATAAGTAGGATAAACGTCTTATTCATGAACGTGAGAATCGTCAAGCACCCTTATGTTAAAATATATCAACTACAGACAAACTTATGACACTATGTAATTTTTTTAACAAAAAACTTTTATACTAGTTTTTGAGGATATAGTCTCAGACTAAAGAATTGTAAGGACACAATGCCAAAAATATTATACTCAATTTATACACATGGTAATACAGGTTACATTTCTCCAAAACACGTAAAGTATAAGTAAATTAAAGCATTAAACAATAGGTTTATGAAATACCATGAAACTCTATGTAACCAACTGGGTCATAATCTTTACAGCAATTTCTGTTTATATAATACGTTCGTACAGCAGAAATTTTAGATTTAAATTTACAATTTTTCCCAAATTATCAAGGAAATAAGTAGGATATACGTCTTTTTATGTCTTGAGACCGTGAGAATCGTCAGCACAGTGTCCTTATATATAGCCTACAGGAAACTTTACAATCATGGTATATTGCAGTAGGATATGTATTTTATTCATGTGATAATCTCCTTCACTTATGTTTATAGGGACAGAAACTAAAGTCATCACTCATCAGAATCTTATATAAAACTAAAGCATTGTCAACCATATATTTAGCTACATTTTGGATACAGTTAAAAACAAAGTTCAGAATGTAGGATACAGTATGATATACGTCTTAAGAACTACAGGACCGTGAAAATCCATCAAGTAAATTGAGAGTAGATATTTTACAATTTACAATTTCAGTAGAAGCATTATGTCTATATGTTGACCAGTGATAAGGTGTTTATATGTACATGGATTGAGCTGAACACTGGTGTCGAAGCATTATATATCGTCTGCGCGACGGATAATAAAGATAAGGGAGAAAAAATAAAAATGGCTGACCTTAGGAAAGGGATTTTGTCTCATAAACGATTCTAGGAAACAATGTCAAACCGTTTTTTCTAATCTCAATCGCTTATACAGTTTAAGAAACTTTATAAAACTCAGTTTAATTACCAATAATGCCACTATCAACCATGTCAACATGCAACAAACACGTGTATCATATTATTGCAGAATCTGGCAATGTTATGCTGGAGTTGCATATATCAAATGATTTTGTAACCTTAAAGCTGATAATATTACAATAATATAACAATTGTAATCTACATATGCTATGTATATGGTCAACGTCTTCATGAAGACGGTAAGATCTATTCTGGAATATGTGCTTATTCTGTTATAATTGCAGCCAATGAGTCTGACCTATCTGAAGTGTAGTAGCGAAGGCCTGCTAGCTAACTAATATTATACAAAGTTAATAAGATATCGAATACTTTATACATCGTCATACAACAAACTTTACTGTTATATCAAACAGAGTTTAGGATATGTGAACGTTTTATGTCAGACCGTTGTGAATCGTTAAGCAACCCTCCTTTATATACGTACATTGTACAAAGGTTTCCAAGCGTATCAGTTTATTTACGGATGCCATTATGTCAACCGTAAAATGAATCGTCTGCAAATGTTATATAATTACAGTCATCATGAAAGCAGTAGATGTAAGATAATAAAAATTGCACAACCTTTATCAGACCGTGAGATTTTAGACTTTTTTTTATATTGTATTTTCGCATTTATTTTAAAACTGGTTCATTTCTTTTTGCTAAGTCTTATCATGAATTTCATGGCTTAATAAAAAAATCCACAGGAAACTTTACTCAGGACTTTGTAAAGAATTTAAGCTTTGTCGACGTAAAAAATGTCAAGTTGTTCAATATAGAAAAATAGTAGTATTATAAAGCATGGTAGGCCATTTTCTAACAAATCTACAATACACTGCTATCTGAAGAACTTTCGTTAACTAGGATCAACCAGATTTTAGCGTAATATAGCATATCAAAGTTTTTGATTGAGACATAGGAAGTCAAAATCGGAAATCGTCAAAGCACGCCTGGATATATCCGCTCACAAAAATAACTGCATTTTATATGTAGAAATCATTAGGCTTTCTACAGACCGTGAGAATCGTCAGCACACGTTAATATATTTTTAAGGAAAACCAAATTGAATCAGTAAAGTGTTATGCTTTAAAATTTTTCCTTAAAATCGAGCACTGCCTTATGATATTTTATAGGTATTAATTTTTAACCGGAAGTTAAAATACAAATGTAGTTTGGAAGTATTATAAAGTGTCGTGAGAATCGTCTAAACCGTGAAAACGTCAGCACGCCTTATACATAGTTACATGAGTAAACTTTAGTGAAAACAAGTATAGTAGTCAGTTTAGTATGATGTAAACTGCAGTTATCAGTATTATTTCACAGACCGTGATCTTCGAGACACATTGTACATTGGATATCAAAATAATGGATGGTATACAAGGTGAACTGTGACTTACATAGAATCATTTTGTATTTTTTTTTTTAAATATCAGTATATATTGCCAAATATTCTGTTCCCACGTGTGCACATGTCAGACCGTGAGATTCGTACAGTAGGCCTATTCTTCCGGGATTTTCCTCTTGTTATACCTAATAATTTTATATCTAGTTGAATATGTCAAGAAATGTGTATCGTCAGCACGGATTGTAGCCCCATTTAGTAAACAAGAAATAAAATTAGCTTTATTTACCTAATAAAGTATATATGCCAAGTCAAATCACTTGAAAAAATATTGTCAAAAATGTCAGACCGTGAAATCGTCAGCACAAATCAGTTTGAGCATGTGCCTCATATAAAACTTATGTTTTCATTATAAATGTAAAATTTTTGATATGTGACAATCTAATCTTTAAAATGGAATGTATTAAAATAAAGTATGATAACACCATTTCTTTTTAATGTTTAAAAATAATAACAGCAGAAGATTTTTAATTATTCCTTGCAATGTATTTCATTGAAAAAGCTAGATTTTCTTGTTTTTAAAAAATTAAATTGACGTAATTATTATTTCCACAGTAAAGAGTAATCCATATATTATCTAAACAAAAAAAATGGATTTTTTTTTGCAAATTTTATTTTCAAAAGTTGAAATGGTCAGTGACTTATATAAGGCATAAAAAAGTATTTAAAGTGTTCTGCATATTAGGATATACGTCTCTTATTTTAAAACTTTTTGATCGTCAGCCGACTTTGCTGAAGTCGTATTCAGCAAAATTTTAAACAATTGTAATATAAATATTGATTTTTAGCGTGTACACGTTTAAAATAGCTTGAAAGTATCAGAATCTGAATGTCTGATCTCTATTCCGATCTTACGGGTAATCATGATGTCAAGGGCCAGTCTATAGTGTTTATATGTCTCTGTTTCATTCGTGAATATTATTTTATCTGAACTCTATATATATAGTAGCATAGTGACCATTAAGGCTCATGGGCCTCTTCTTTTAATATTTAGATTAATTTCTCTCTTATTGCAAAATGAATAGATTGTTTTATACTTCTACCAGAAATTGGAAATTCGTCAACATCTTTATATCATAGTTAAAACTCTATTATCATAAATTACACATTGACTCTTAAGCAATTTTAAATTTAGCAAATATTCATAAACATTTATATACAGGATTTCTTACAATTGTCTTTCCTGTTACACTTATATATACTGAGTTAGGTCACTACTGTTAGAAAATGAAGCACTCTCTTGTTGCAAAAATTTACAAACACAATGCAAACTTGAAAATGTCTATTCGTCATTACATTAAACATTGTTGAAGTTAATTTCAACTAAAAGCATAATATGTTCTTGAAAGTTTCTTAAAATAATTAACAATAATTTTGTTTAAATATTATTCACATTGGTACTCGTGCTACACATCTGTATATATATCTGACTTAGTTGTCATTCCTGTTAGAAATAGGCGAAAATCTGTTGACTATAGATTTGCAGTTATTGTATTGTCTTTTTAAATGGTTGTTAGAATGTATAAAAATGAAAAAAGCAATACTGAACCCTAGACAGTTTAATCAAAGTACTTAGACTTTATACTTGTGCATGTCTTACCGCACGCTTATTTAGTACTGTTACATGACATGTCCAACTCCTGTCATATATGAAAAACTATATTAAGTTTTTCATAAACCTTACAACGAAGTCTCATGTAGGAAATTATTATTAGAAGACTTTCAATCGTCAAGCATTTGTCAATAATTTCAGTCGTTTATTCACAAATGTGTTATTAAAAATTTTACATTTGTCAAACTTTATGAAAATCGTTTCACAAACCTGTTCTTAATATAATTAGGCCAATCAAAACATTGTGAATTATATGACACCCCCAGGGCTTATTGTCAGAAAGGGTAAGATTGATGTAATAACGCCATTATATATATGTATTCTCAGGTAAAAGATTTAGGTAGTAAACAGAAAACGGACCTTACAAACGAAAGGTTCTTAATCAATAAAAAAATGAGTATTTAACAGATGGAATTTAAAACAATGGTATCAGGTCCGTTATGTTTATCCGTGCCAAGTGGAAGTTCACACTTCTTATATGTTAGTATATCATGACACTTTTAGTTTAAAAAAAATAAAGTAGGATCAACGTCTTATAGTCAACATGAAATCGTTTTCAGAAATTATAGTGACTGTAAAGGAATCTTAAATGTGTGGTTTATAGTATATATAATCCGGGCAATGTATCTTTTTCGTCGTCAACACCATCAGTTTTTACAGAACACTTGTAACAGTAGTTACATTTCAAAATATACACATCCGTTTTTGTCGTAGCACCTTTTTAGCTCACCTGGTTTACGAAAGGATCAAGAGTAGGATATAACGTCTTATGTCACCGTGGAATCAAAAATTGTACAAATGATTGGGTTGACTACCCCCGGGGCCTGAGGGGCGGGTCAAAAAAGGGTCAATTTGGCTATCAGTTTTATATATAAAAACACTTTTGTCTGCAACTGAGCATGGGATAGCACTCATAATGCAATGGTAACATCCTTATAATTGGGGATTCAAAATATTTACAAATGATGGTGCTGATACCCCCGGGGGCCTGAGGGTCGGGGCAAAAGGGGTCAATTTGGCTGTTTCCATATAAACAACTTATCTGCAACTGAGCATGGGAGAGCACTCATAATGCAATGGTAGTATATACGTCTTAAGGATCAGACCGTGAGAAAATTGTCAGCTGACCCCATGGGGCCTTCCTCTCTGAAACTATTATATGGAGTACAATATGTGTATGGATATCTATAATCTTATGTCAGACCGAGAGAATCGTCAGCACGCCTTATATATATAGTGGGATTCAGGAAACTTAAACAAATCGTGGGGTTAATTTGTTTTTACTTTTTTGAATCATTAAATTACCTAATTACAGAATTACTCACAGGAAAAAAATAAATCCAAAAAAAACCATGTCAGGTGAGCGATATACAGGCCCTCTGGGCTTCTTGTTTTATTTCATATTGTATTTAAGACTTCCACCAAGTTTTGTTCAGGTTTATTTCATCAGTCAGTAATGAATAATATAATAATGATTTTTGCAACTTTTCGAAATTAGTCCGATAATATTAAAGCTGTTTAGCCCATACAAAAATGAAATCAAGACAGTTACAGGAGTGACAATTAAAAATTGGGACAGGAGCATTTCAAATGTCAACCGTTTTCAATCGTCAGCAAAAAAAAACAGGAAACTTTAGGACATTATAAGAAGTACTTTTATTCATTGACCGTGAGAATCGTCAAACATCAAATTGGTAAGTAAAATTTTTCTTAAAAGAATTTAAGAAAATCGTATCATTTACAAAATTAAGAAAATTACCTTATGTCAGACCGTGAGAATCGTCAGCACGTCCTTATATATAGTATACAGGAAACTTTATTCAAACATGCCTTTTGTCCATAAGAGTAGGATATCGATCTTTATCTTCTCAAATTTGAGAATAGTCAGAAGCCTTATATATTATAATTTTAAATTATTCTTTCAGGAAAATTTAAGATACCTCTGTCAAATCCTTCAGACCTTATGTAACGTTGAAAATCGTTTCAGGATATAATGCACAGAAACTTTAAAATTTTTTTCATATGATAAATCTAAAAAATTTTTTCTGTCAAAATAAGAATTTCAATACGTAATATGACAGGAAACTTTAGTCATATAAAAGTATTTTCAATACGTCTTGTCAGACCGTAGAATCGTCAGCACGCCTTAATATGGATACAAATTTTTGTATCAGTAAAACAGGATAAATTTTATTCCAGACCGTGAGAATCGGACACGCCTGTATATATAGTATTACAGGAAACATTTTATCAAAATGTATTGAAAGGATATAACGTCTTATGTGTCAGATAGGGGTCAATTTGAGAATCGTCAGCACGTCTTATTATAGTATACAGGAAACTTTACAATGAAATCAGTACATTATAAGTAAAAGGTATACATTAAATCAGACCGTGGGTATCAAATATGACCTTATATATATGTGACCGTACCTTAATCATTTTATTTCAATTACGTCATATATTTCATATGTCAGACTTCTTTCTGAATTTCAGCATAATATATTACAGGAAACTTAGCAACATCATAAAGTAGGATAATTTAGTTTCCTTCAAACCGTGTCAGAATCGTCAGCAAATTAGAAATGATACAGGGCTGACAACCCTTATATATTGGGGTGGGGTCTTATGGGTCAAATTGGCTTTTCCATCATAAAACGACTTCTTCTCTGAAACTTATGTTATAAATCAGGATAGGCAGGAATTTAATAATATATAATCATCCTTATAGGGTCGGGATTCAAAATTGTACAATGATGATGGGAAAATGACCCCCCTAAGTAGAGAGGGGATACGTCTTATGTCAAAAGGGGTCAATTTGCTTATTTAGTTTATAAAACTTTACAACACTGGAATCAGTCTGAAAAAACTTAAATTGTAAGGTTAGAAAGATTCAGGTAGCATAAAATTTAAAGAATCATTAAATCAGTATAAGTCCATGGTGGGGCCTTCATATTTATAAATTGAGAAATGATCAGTTATATACCCCCCAGGGGGCCTGAGGGAGCACATCTTTAGGTCAAAAGGGGTCATTATGGCTATTTCCATATAAACTTTCTTCCATGAGAATCTAAGCACAATATATAGTATACAGGAAACTCATAAATCACTGTAATGGTAGCATCGGATAACAGTCTTATGGGTCAGAGAGATCGTCAAATTTGTACATGTATACTTAACCTTAAGAAACCTAGGTAGGGTCAAAAGGTCAATTAATGTCTATTTCCATTGAAACAGGTCGACTTTTTTATATCTGTGATAAAACTTTACAATGGGAGGTATACATATAAGCAGGTATACATTACAGTATATAGATGGTGAGAATCGTTCAGACAAACAGAAAATATAAATGAGGAATCATTTCATTTAGAAATGTCAGATATGAGATGGAGATATACAAAAAAATTTAAAAAATAACATTATTCTTAGTACCTAGTGAACATTCTTAACTGGCACTGGTAGAAATTTTAGTATTTAATACAGACTCTTATGTCAGAATGAGAATATCAGCACTCCTTATATAAGTATACAGGATTTAAACAATTATAACAAATCAGTTATCAGAAATAGGATAAACGTCTTATGTCAGACCGAAAATCGTCAGACGCCTATAAAGTTCTCTATAAAGTTAACTTTAGGAAATGACCAAAGTACAAATAGAGGGATAGGTATTTTATGTCAGACCGTATGAATCGTCAGCATCAAATATTCTACAGGAATTGTTTAACAACATGGTATCAGTAAAGATTAGATGAGTCAATTATGTCAACCGTGATCATTTCAGACCCGTGAGGGGTACAGAGGATCATTCAACTGGTAAAATGGTAATTCCTTTGTCAGTATATATCATAAATGTTAAATAGAAAATCATTTTGGTGACAAAACTGATAAGTGGTTAAATAATTTTTATATGGTGGGCCAGAAATATACATTTATTGATGATCATAAAATGGGGCACTTCCAAAATACAGGGAAACTTTTACAAAATCTTATAATTTAAAAAGTAATATACGTCTTATTAATTTTCTGAGAATCGTTGCACGCCTTAGATAGTATACAAAAACTCACATACTGTGTATATTGGAAATGAATAGTACGTCTTTGTTACAGATTTATCAGACCTGTGAGAATCGTCAGCAGCAAAAGAATAAGTCTACAGGAAACTTTATGAACAATCAAAAGTAGGAGATAACAATGTCAGACCGTGAGAATCGTCAGCACGCCTTAATGAAAGACTTACAGGAAACTTTACTTTATCAGTAGTGTGAGATAAACGTCTTAAGAAGAATCGTCAGCACGCCTTATAATAAGTAGCAATACGGTACTTGGGCACTGGTTTGAGACATAGTAAAGTAGATTATACTGTATTACAGCCATTATGGCGGAAAGTTTAACAAAATTATAGTAACATGTTTGATACACTTTACAAATGGTAATCATATCGAATACTGTCAATAATCAGACCGTGAGAATCGTCAGCACATATATATATATACATGAAACTTTACCTTAGGAGATACTGTATCAGAAAAAGTATTGAATACGTCTTATATCATATGTGAGAAAAAAGACAGCAAATTATTATATATATATATTTACAGGAAACTTACTCAGGAAATCAGTATACAGGATAAAAAGGATATAACGTCTTTTGTCAGAAATGTATGAGAATCGTCAGCACGCCTTATATAGACTACAGGAAACTTTAGGAACATTGGTATCTGAGCAAAAGTAGAAATTATGTCCAATGTTTACATGCATCATTAGTCACAGAACCGTGAGAAGATCGTAGCACCCTTATATAATAGTATAATAGGAAACTTTATATAAAAGTCTTCAAGAAAGTTGGATAACCCATTACCGTGAATCGTCCAATATTAATATACGATATATGGAACAGGAAAACTTTACAACACATTCCAAGTAGGATATACGTCTTATGTCAGACCGTGAGAATCGTTAGCACGGAAACTTTACATATATCAGTAGAGTAGGATATACGTCTTATATAACCGTGAGAATCGTCAACAGTAATATTATTTAAGGAAACATTTAACAGGTAGTGAAATAGTATATATGTCTAGTCAGATGAGAATCGTCAGTCAGCTTATGTCATATCCGTGAAATCGTCAGACACTTGTATATATAATAGTATATGTATAAAATATAAATTAGCATCGCCTTATATATATCACAGGAAACTTTACAATGATATAGTAACAGTAGGATATATACTCTTATGTCAGACCGTGAGAATCGTCAGCACGCCTTATATATAGTATACAGGAAACTTTAGAAATCAGTAAAGTGGTATCAGTCAGTAAATAGTCTTACGTCTTTATGTCAGACCGTGAGAATCGTCAGCACACCTTATATATAGTATCTTTACAAAATGGTATCAGTAGTAGGATATACGTCTTATATCAGACCGTGAAATCGTCAGAACCGTAATATATAGTCATACAGGAAACTTTACAACACTGGTATCAAGAGGGGATATACGTCTTATGTCAGACCGTGAGAATCGTCAGCACATATTATATATAGTATACAGGAAACTTTACAACACAGGTATCAGTAAAGTAGGATATAACGTCTTATGTCAGACCGTGAGAATCGTCAGCACGCCTTATAGAAACTATACTATATACAGGTCAAACTTTAGAATCGTCAGAAATCAAACTTTACAACACTGTAGCGTAGATTTATGTCAACCGTGAAAACGTCAGTAGCGGTTCCGGGTCTGACGGATTTCACAGTACGGCATGAGGAATATATCAGTTCCGTGAGAACTGTCAGTACGTGTAGTACGTTAGTTATTAACTAATTCCTGAATAAATATGTAGATTGTTTCTCTTAATATTATGTAAATATTTGTTGTGATTGCTTCTACGTGGATAAAAGTACTTGGATACCTCATACATTTTACTAGACACATTATCGCATGCATTTTTACTTCTTTTTTTTTAAAACAAGCTATGCTTTAAATATAAAACCTAACTAACCCCTAACTATCACAGTTTGTAAACGACCAGCTTAAACTTAAAAACGGCGTCATAAAAGTTACATGTGTAGAACAATTTCTCGATAAAGATGGAAAATATTTTAGATTATTTAAGTACATGTACATACAGTAATAATATATATATAATGTATATATATATATAGGATATACATGTATAAGCTAACTAAACTAGCGAAAAAACATTACCACTGACGTACACAGACCGGACACACCATATTTATACTATTTATTTTTATTATTTGTTTACAAAGTTAATTGATATTTATTATGGTTCGCTTTCCCATATCTTCGCGTGAACGTCGAGCTTATTTCGAGAGATATTTTATGTTACATCTTCAGATATTTCACAAATGGATTTACGAAGTATGAATAAAGAACATATAGACACGTTGATCGTCAACATCATTAAACATTTCATTTCGTCATAATTACCAAAGTTTGCGTATCTGCATTCTTGTAAAAAACTATATGTGATAAACGATACCATAGTAATTATGAACTTTGCTATATCATTTGATTTGACTTACCAATGACGTCATATATTTAGACAGATTATACATATATACTGTACGTACCGGTACTTTTACCTTAACAAATCCTTTACCGAACTAGACTTTCCTCGTCACACAAGTTATTATGACTACTGAATTATCAAATTGATCTTAATTTCTCTTCAGATTATAAACTGTTATATCTTATGTAGTATAAATCGTCTCGAAGTGAAACTAATTGTCGGCCATTATGTCATAGACCGAAATCGATCTCGAATACTAGAAAGGAAGAATCAGATATTGATAATATATCAGAGTGTATACTAGTCATAGAAGGCTTAGGAAAAGGTATAGTAGTCAGTCTTAGTCAGAAAAATTGATATAGCACGTCTTTATGTCAGAACCGTGAGAATCGTCAGCACGCCTTATATATAGTATACAGGAAAACTTTAGGAACTGGTAAAAGTATCAGTAGAGTAGGATATACGTCTTATGTCAGGGGACCGTGAGAATCGTCAGCACGTGTTTATATATAGTATACAACACTGGTATCAGTAAAGAAACTTTATGTCAGACCGTGAGAATCAGTATCAGTACAGGAGTAGGATATCAGGTCTTAATGTCTTATGTCAGACCGTGAGAATCGTCAGCACGCCATTATATATAGTCTATACAGGAAAACTCTAGGAAATCAGTATCAGTAAAGTAGGATTTACGTCTTATGTGCAGGACCGTGAGAATCGTCAGCACGCCTTATATATATATAGTATACAAGAAAACTTTAGGAAATATACAGTATCATCAGTAAAGTAGGATATATACGTCTTATGTCAGACCGTGGAGGAATCGTCAGCACGCCTTTATATATAGTATACAAGAAAAACTTTAGGAAATCTGTATCAGTTAAAGTAGTGGATATATACGTCTTATGTCAGACCGTGAGAATTCGTCAGCAACGCCTTATATATAGTATATAAGAAACTTTAGGAAATTCATGGTATCAGTAAAGTTGGATATACGTCAAATGTCAGACCGTGAGAATCGTCTGCAGCACGCCTATATATATACTATACAGGAAAACTTTAGGAAATCCGTATTCAGAAAAGTAGGATATACGTCTTATGTCACAGACCGTGAGGAATCGTAAGCACGCCTTATATATAGTATACAAGAAACTTTATAAAGCACGCCTTATATATTATACAGTTTAGGAAAGTAGGATATACGTCTTATGTCAGACCGTGAGAATCGTCAGCACGCCTTATATATAGTCACAGGAAACTTTAGGAAATCAGTTAGTAAGTAGGATAGTATTAGTAGAATAGTCAGCACGTATAGTCTATACAGAAAAACTTCAGACCGTGTTATCAGTAGAATAGTCGTCTTATGTCACCGTGAGAATCGTCAGAACACGCCTTATATATAGTATACAGGAAACTTTAGGAAATCAGTATATCAGTAAGTAGGATATACGTCTTATGTCAGACCGTGAGAATCGTCAGCACGCCTTATATATAGTAGTATCAGGAAACTTTAGGAAATCAGTATACTCAGTAAGTAGTAGGATATACGTCTTATGTCAGTCGTCTTAGACCGTGAGAATCGTCAGCACGCCTTATATATATATATACAGGAAAACTTTAGGAAATCAGTATATCAGTAGTAGAGTAGGATATACGTCTTATGTCAGACCGTGAGAATCGTCAGCACGCCTTATATATAGTATACAGGAAACTTTAGGAAATCAGTATAAGTAAAGTAGGATATACGTCTTATGTCAGACCGTGAGAATCGTCAGCACGCCTTATATATAGTATACAGGAAACTTTAGGAAATCAGTATCAGTAGAAGTAGGATATACGTCTTATGTCAAGACCGTGAGAATCGTCAGCACGCCCTTATATATAGTATACAAGAAACTTTAGGAAATCAGTATCAGTAGAGTAGGATATACGTCTTATGTCAGACGTGAGAATCGTCAGCACGCCTTATATATAGTATACAGGAAACTTTAGGAAATCAGTATCAGTAAAGTAGGATATAGTCTTATGTCTAACCGTGGAATCGTCAGCACGCCTTATATATAGTATACAGGAAACTTTAGGAAATCAGTATCAGTAACGTAGGATATATACGTCTTATGTCAGACCGTGAGAATCGTCAGCACGCCTTATATATAGTATACAGGAAACTTTAGGAAATCAGTATCAGTAAAGTAGGATATACGTCTTATGTCAGACCGTGAGAATCGTCAGCACGCCTTATATATAGTAGTACACAGCAAACTTTAGGAAAATCAGTATCAGTAAAGTAGTAGATATACGTCTTATGTCAGACCGTGAGAATCGTCAGCACGCCTTATATATATATAGTATACAGTACAGAAACTTTAGGAAATCAGTATCAGTAAAGTAGGATATACGTCTTATGTCAGACCGTGAGAATCGTCAGCACGCCTTATATATAGTATACAGGAAACTTTAGGAAAATCCAGTTATCAGTAGTAGTAGGATATACGTCTTATGTCAGACCGTGAGAATCGTCAGCACGCCTTATATATAGTTTACAGGAGGAAACTTTAGGAAATGCAGGTATCAGTAAAGTAGGATATACGTCTTATGTCAGACCGTGTGAGAATCGTCAGCACGCCTTTTATATTATAGTATACAGGAAACTTTCAGGAAATTCATGGTATCAGTAAAGTAGGATTATACGTCTTATGTCAGGACCGTGAGAATCGTCAGCACGCCTTATATATAGTATACAGGAAACTTTAGGAAAACACAGTATCAGTAAGTAGTAGGATATATATACGTCTTATGTCAGACCGTGAGAATCGTCAGCACGCCTTATATATAGTATACAGGAAACTTTAGGAAATCACTGGTATCAGTAAAGTAGGATATATATCTTATGTCAGACCGTGAGAATCGTCAGCACGCCTTATATATAGTATACAGGAAACTTTAGGAAATCAGTATCAGTAAGTAGGGATATACGTCGTCTTATGTCAGACCGTGAGAATCGTCAGCACGCCTTATATATAGTATACAGGAAACTTTAGGAAATCAGTATCAGTAAAGTAGGATATATACGTCTTATGTCAGACCGTGAGAATCGTCAGCACGCCTTATATATATATATACAGGAAACTTTAGGTATATCAGTATCAGTAAAGTAGGATATACGTCTTATGTCAGACCGTGAGAATCGTCAGCACGCACGCCTTATATATATAGTATACAGGAAACTTTAGGAAATCAGTATCAGTAAAGTAGGATATACGTCTTATGTCAGACCGTGAGAATCGTCAGCACGCCTTATATATATATACATAGTATACAGGAAACTTTAGGAAATCAGTATCAGTAAAGTAGGATATACGTCTTATGTCAGACCGTGAGAATCGTCAGCACGCCTTATATATAGTATACAGGAAACTTTAGGAAAAACACTGTATCAGTAGTAGTAGGATATACGTCTTATGTCAGACCGTGAGAATCGTCAGCACGCCTATATATAGTATACAGGAAACTTTAGGAAATCAGTATCAGTAAAGTAGGATATACGTCTTATGTCAGACCGTGAGAATCGTCAGCACGCCTTATATATAGTATACAGGAAACTTTAGGAAATCAGTATCAGTAAGTAGTAGGATATACGTCTTATGTCAGACCGTGAGAATCGTCAGCACGCCTTATATATAGTATACAGGAAACTTTAGGAAATCAGTATCAGTATCAAAGTAGGATATACGTCTTTTGTCAGACCGTTCTGAGAATCGTTCAGTCATGCGCCTCTAATTATAGTATAAAGGAAAGCGTTTTAGGAATATTTACTCTAGTATCAGTAAAGTAGGATATACGTCTTTATGCACAGAAACGTTGAGAATCGTCAGCACGCATTAGTATATAGTATACAGGGAAACTTTAGGAAAATCATAGTATATAGTAAGCAGGATATCACAGTCTTATGTCAGACCGCATGAGAGAATAGAGGCAGCACGCCTGTTATAATATAGGTATATATGAAAATTCTATTAATGATGGTGTTCGGTATGAGTAGGAAATACGTCTTATGTCGTACCGTGAGAATCGTCAGCACGTCCTTTATACATAGTATTCAAGGTTAATCGTAGGAAATCAGTATCAGTTAAAAGTAAGGATCGATAAGACGATACTTATGAATCATGACCGTGAGAATCGCAGCAGAAACGCCTTTATATATAGTATACTTGCAAGACTTTAAGCGGAAAATCTTGGTATAAACAGTCAAAGCAAGGATGATACGGTCTTAATGGTACGTTGAACCGTTGAGAATCGTCAGCACTGCGTGAGCCCTTATCGAGATATAGTATACAAGGTGGATAACTTTCACGGAATGCCAGGTATAAGCGTCTAAGCATCGGATCTTAGGCGCTCTTAGGTCTAGACAGACAACCGCCCTGAGAAAGCGTCAGCAAAAACGCACGAAGCCTTTTATTAAGTATATCTAAACCACGGGAAACTTTGTAAGGAAATCGCAGTAAATAAGGGTTATATAAGCAGGTTATTATTTTACCGTACTATTTAGACTAACCGCGTCCTGCAGCACTATCACGACAGTCACGCCTTAGACCAAGCTCCACCGAAAACTACAGGAAACCCAGTATCAGCTTATAGTATGGATCACACGTCTTATGTTTTAACCGCCTTTAGAATAGTTCCAATCTAGCCTCATCCTGAGGGCTACAAGGCAAAACTTTTCAGGTAAATCAGTAAGCGTAATTCACTAGAGCATGGATATACGGTCCCTTTAGGATCACGACCACGTTGAGATATTCGTCAAAGGACACGCCTTTACAATAAGGTACTAAAAGGAAACTTTTAGGGAGTATATCAGTTTATAGTTAAGCAGACAGGATTTACGTCTTTCTATGTCATGACCGAGTGCATATTCCGCTCTCATGCTTCGGCAACTCCTCCTAATATATATCGCATAACAGGAAATTTATTACGGAAATACTAAGTTATACTTCAGATATGCAGATCGATATACTCCTTTAATGTCCAGACCAGTGAGAACATCTCGTCCACTCATCTAGGCTCGCCATATACTACATACTGTACAGTACAAACTGTTCAGCGAAATCCGATTAATTATAACTAACTAGGCAGGATATATACTGCTCTTAATGAGATCTAAACCGTGAGACATCCGACACAGCACGCCGTCCAAAGTTATAGTATGCATTATACAGTAAACTTTAAGGAAATCACTGCAATCAGTTAAATGAAGGTAATATACGTCTTTACTGTCCAGCAACCGCGTGGTAGAATGCCGACAAGCACGCCTGTATACATAGTATCACCAGGAAACTTTAGGACGGAAATCCAGTCATACAGGTTTAACGCCAGGGCATATTACCGTCTTCTCGGGTGCCACAAACCGTGAGAATCCGTCACGCGCACGCTTCACAACCCTATACACTACGTATACTATGAAACTCTTACAACAATGGTGTCAAGGTAGAGTAAGGACTATACCGCGTTCTATTTATTGTTGTAACCTAGTTCGAGAATCGTCAAGCCCCCCTGCTTTATACATAATATGTGATAGAGGAAACTTTAAAAGAAAATCCAGCTAATCAGTAAAGTAGGACGACCGCTATACTGCTCCAATGGTTTAGAAACACAACCTCGTAGAGAGAATCACGTAAACAGCACGGCCCTTACTATAAAAAGTATAAATGAACAGATAATAATTATAGGAAATCATCATTATAACTGACAGCAAGCGATAAGCGCGCGTCTTGCATGGTCGTAACCGGCGAGACAATAGTCAAGCAACGCCTCGTTATATACAGTTAAAGAACTTTATAATGCTCGGCCGCATCAGTAGAGTGAGGATACTACCACGTCTTCGTGTCAGACCCGTGGGATGAATCGTCAGCACGCCTTATATATAGCTATACAGGAAACTTTAGGAAAGATCAGTAGCAGCTAAAAGTAGGATAATATAGTCTTATGTCTCAACCGATAGACGAATCGTCAGCACGCCTTCTATATAGTATACAGAAAAATTTAGGGAAATCCTGGACCGCGCTAGTATAGTAGGAAGTATACCGTCTCTTATGTTGTTAACCGTGAGACGAATCAGTCCGCCACGCCTTATATATAGTATACACAGAAAACTTTACAACACTGGTATCAGTAGAGATGGACCATTCTACGATCAGTGTATGTCAAGCACAGTGAGAATCGTCAGACGCACTTATATATAGCTTCTACAGTAAACTTTAGGAAATCATTACTAAGTAATGAGGACTATACCGTCAGACTATGTCATAACTCCGTCAGACCGTGAGAATCGTCAGCAAACGCCTTATATATAGTCTATATATAAACTTTTAGTATACAGTAAAGTAGGATATACTCTTATGTCAGAAGAATCATCTAGTATACAGTACAGGAAATACAGTAGTATATATAGATATACGTGTCAGACCGTGAGAATCTTACGTTATATAGAATACGTGAGTATCGTTATGTCAGACCGTGAGAATCGTCAGCACGCCTTATATATATATATAGTATACAGGAAACTTTAGGAAATCAGTATCAGTAAAGTAGGATATACGTCTTATGTCAGTGAGAATCGTGAGAATCGTCAGCAACTTTAGCCTTATATATATATACGTCTTATGTCAGACCGTAGAACACGGAAACTTATAGGAAATCACTTTATCAGTAAAGTAGTAGATATACGTCTTATGTCAGACCGTGAGAATCGTCAGCACGCCTTATATATATAGTATACAGGAAACTTTAGGAAATCAGTATATAGTAGAGTAGGATATACGTCTTATGTCAGACCGTGAGAATCGTCAGCACGCCTTATATAGTCCTTTACAACACTATCAGTAATAGGATATACGTAGACCGTGAGAATCGTCAGCACGCCTTATATATATAGTACAGGAAACTTTAAACACTTATAGTAAAGTATATATCGTCTTATGTCAGACCGTGAGAATCGTCAGCAGTATATATAGTATACAGGAAACTTTAGGAAATCAGTATAGTAGAGTAGGATATACGTACTCTTATGTCAGACCGTGAGAATCGTCAGCACGCCTTATATATATAGGAAACTTTAGGAAATCAGTATCAGTAAAGTAGGATATACGTCTTATGTCAGACCGTGAGAATCGTCAGCACGTATATATAGTATACAGGAAACTTTATGGTATCAGTAGAGTAGGATATACGTCTTATGTCAGACCGTGAGAATCGTCAGCACGCCTTATATATATATACTTTATATATAGAAACTTTACTACAGTATGAAATCAGTATCAGTAAGAGTAGGATATACGTCTTATGTCAGACCGTGAGAATCGTCAGCACGCCTATATATATACAGGAAACTTTATAAAAACAGTTTAGTAAAAGTAGGATATACGTCTTATGTCAGACCGAGAAATCGTCAGCACGCCTTTATATAGTCTACAGTAAACTTTAGGAAACAGGATTACGTAGAATCGTCAGTATAGGACGTATATCTATGTCAGATATACGTCCGTGAGAATCAGCACGCCTTATATATAGTATACAGGAAACTTTATAGTATAGTAGAGTAGGATATACGTCTTATGTCAGACCGTGAGAATCGTCAGCAGCGTATATATATAGTATACAGGAAACTTTACAACACTGGTATCAGTAGTAGGATATACGTCTTATGTCAGACCGTGAGAATCGTCAGCACGCTAGTATATAGTAACTACAAAAACTTTAGGAAACTGGTATCAGTAGAGTAGGATATACGTCTTATGTCAGACCGTGAGAATCGTCAGCACGCCTTATATATAGTATACAGGAAACTTTAGGAAATCAGTATCAGTAGAAAAGTAGGATATACGTCTTATGTCAGACCGTGAGAATCGTCAGCACGCCTTATATATATAGTCTACAGGAAACTTTACAACATGTATCAGTATAAGTAGGATATACGTCTTATGTCAGACCGTGAGAATCGTCAGCACGCCTTATATATAGTATACAGGAAACTTTAGGAAATCAGTATCAGTAAAGTAGGATATACGTCTTATGTCAGACCGTGAGAATCGTCAGCACGCCTTATATATAGTATATAGATACTTTACAGGAAACTTTAGGGAATATTATGTCAGACCGTGAAATCGTAGGAGTATATAGTATAAGGATAGGATATACGTCTTATGTCATGTCAGACGTGAGAATCGTCAGCACGCCTTATATATATCTACAGGAAACTTTAAATCACTGGTATACAGTAAAGTAGGATATACGTCTTATGTCAGACCCGTGAGAAT
>NW_027188033.1:0-50438 GCF_041381155.1 Argopecten irradians | reverse complement strand
GCAATTGCTCTTTATTTGCAATCGTTCAAGTGATAGACCACCTTCCAATATAATCAGTCGACCCAAAACGGAATATCTGTTACGGAAATAAAAATTTCTTCTTTCTCTTATGTGAATTTCCTTCTCAAATGGGGGTTTTGGGACAAGGATAGAGTGAGATATATGAATAAAAATAAACAGAAAATTTGCCTCCGTTATTTCCATAAAATTGAACTTTTTAACTTTGCATAATTAATGGTTACTGAAGCATCTGGCTGTGCCCTTTAAGGCCTTGCCTTCAGTCATATTTATATTCTTTCGTAGTCAGTCTAGTATACAATATAACCTGACATATATTGATGTTATACATTGATTATACATTGATGTTATTATGAGGTTAAGTGATGAGACATCATACTTGTTAAGTTACTTTTTATAAACAAAAATACTGTGTTGTTGTTTTTCTCAAAGAAGAGGAGAAAGAAGAGAAAGGGTTTGTATAATGGATAGATAAAGGGGGGTAGAGAGAAAAAAGAGAGGAAAAAAGAGAGAGTTATGGTAAGAATGGTCTCAGAAGATACAGCTGATATTACATTTGTATATAATTTTTAATCATGGTTTACTGGTTGATAAAAATTCCTTTTTTTTAAATTATTGAACCAGGGTTACAAATTGATTAAGTTATTAAATTTATTCCAATCATTGTCTAATTTGTAAATAGAAATATTTACAACACATAAAAACTTGAAATCGCTTACAAATAGTAATATCCTGTAGGTAAGTTATGTAAAAAATATGATATATACAGCTTATATGATTGCCTTGAGATATTACAGTTTGTAATGGTGTTTGCATTTGATAATGCTAGCTATGGGAAAAGAAAATAATATCGGTAATAGAAAATGGAAAAAAAAATTTACTTGCCCCTAGAAGGATTTGAACCAGCATGTTTAAATCCAGTGCAAGGGAGATAATTAAATACCGGAAGTGCTGCTTTCCCATAATTCCAGAGACTGTAAGGTAAGATGGACACAGTGTAAAATTTACAAGGAAGAAATTCAAAGATTTGTGACGATTTGCCCGTTATTTGAAAGTCTGTTTAGTTAAATTATAATCTTTATTATACTATGGAACTATTTATTGCTATATAGTAATAGTACTAGTATACTATTTTTAGGTCATCTGACCCGAAGGGTCAGGATGACCTATTGTCATCATGCACCGTCCGTCGTCGTGCGCCGTCCGCCGTGCGCCGTGCGCCGTGCGTAAACTTTTCATTCAAACAACTTCTTCTCAATAACCGGAAGGCCCAGGTACTCATATTTGGCCTGTAGGTTGCTGGGATGGAGGGCTACCAAGTTTGTTCAAATGAATGACCTTGACCTTCATTCAAGGTCACAGGGGTCAAAAAGGCCAAAATCTTTAAACAACTTCTTCTCAAGAACCAGAATGCCCAGGGTACTGATGTTTGGTCTGTAGGTTGCTGGGATGAAGGGCTACCAAGTTTGTTCAAATAAATGACCTTGACCTTCATTCAAGGTCACAGGGGTCAAATAGGCTAAAATTCTTTAAACAACTTCTTGTGAATAACTAAGAGGCCTAGAGACCTGATATTAGGCCTGTAGCATGCTGGGATGAAGGGCTACAAAGTTTGTTCGGATAAATGACCTTGACCTTCATTCAAGGTCACAGGGGTCAAATAGGCTAAAATTCTTTAAACAACTTCTTATGAATAACTAAGATGCCTAGAGACCTGATATTAGGCCTGTGGCATGCTGGGATGAAGGGCTACCAAGTTTGTTCGGATAAATGACCTTGACCTTCATTCAAGGTCACAGGGGTCAAATAGGCTAAAATTCTTTAAACAACTTCTTGTGAATAACTAAGATGCCTAGAGACCTGATATTAGGCCTGTAGCATGCTGGTATGAAGGGCTACCATGTTTGTTCAAATTAATGACCTTGACCTTCATTCAAGGTCACAGGGGTCAAATAGGCTAAAATTCTTTAAACAACTTCTTGTGAATAACTAAGAGGCCTAGAGACCTGATATTAGGCCTGTGGCATGCTGGGATGAAGGGCTACCAAGTTTGTTAAAAAAATGACCTTGACCTACATTCAAGGTCACGGGGGTCAAATAGGCTAAAATCTTTAAAGGACTTCTTCTCAAGAACCAGAAGGCTCAGGGTACTGATATTAGACCTGTGACATGCTTGGATGAAGGGCTACCAAGTTTGTTCAAATGAATGACCTTAACCTTCATTCAAGGTCAAAGGGAACAAAAAGGCTAAAATCTTTAAACGACTTCTTCTCAAGAACCAGAAGGCTCAGGGTACTGATATTGGACCTGTGACATGCTGGGATGAAGGGTCACCAAGTTTGTTCAAATGAATGACCTTGACCTTCATTCAAGGTCACAGGGGTCAAAAAGGCCAAAATCTTTAAACGACTTCTTCTCAAGAACCAGAAGGCCCAGGGTAGTGGTATTTGGCCTGTAGGATGCTGGGATGAAGGGTTACCAAGTTTGTTCAAATGAATGACCTTGACCTTCATTCAAGGTCACAGGGGTCAAAAAGGCTAAAATCTTTAAAACGACTTCTTCTCAAGAACCAGAAGGCTCAGGGTACTGATATTGGACCTGGTACATGCTGGGATGAAGGGCTATCAAGTTTGTTCAAATGAATGACCTTGACCTTCATTCAAGGTCACAGGCGGCAAATAGGCTAAAATCTTTAAACAACTATGTTGTACTAATAGTCAGATGACCGTTAAGGCCCATGGGCCTCTTGTTTTATTACAAATCCCATTTACATTTTTTCATGTCCTCAACGCGAATTACCGTATTCGACCCAATAATTATTTAAAGTTGTATTGCTGCTAATTTCACTGTAACGATATGTAACTTAAACATTTGATATTTAAACATTGACATGTAACTTGATGATTTAGCTCCCCAAAAGCATATGTCGGCCTATAAGAGAGCCGAAATCTAGGAATCATATATTCCTGATTTGAATAAAGCGCCTTCAATCACCGCCACTTCGGGTTTTGTCGGATTCCTAATCGTATCACGTGACTTACGTTCAACACGACCTGCACATGGTGAGCCAGGTTACTAGCGTAAGCACACAATGTTTGTTTACGTTTTCCTTCTGGCCTATATGAGCAAATCATGCTAGTATATGTCCACAGATTGAGTATTTGAAACATCCAATTTACACATTACTGCAGGGGTGTAAAAATCCACTAGCCAGACGCCCGGGGCTACCAAATTTTCAGCTTGGGCTAGTGGAAATTTTAGCCATACTAGCCCGGGGCTAGTGACTTTTTTCAAAGATATCTCAAAACGAAAAACATCAATATTAAGTCATAATGACACTTTAAAACATTGCAATTCTATGTAATATTTGTATCTAACTTTAAATATTAATCTGGAGTCATGTTGTCTAATTTATTTACGACTGTAGACAGGTACAGTAGACCTCCCGATCACCACAGTGAATAGTGATGCATAGCATTTCATGTGAAAGTTACGTAATTTGCAACACAAGTTCTAGAAAAACAATATACAAACCATCAAATAAGTCATCTCAGCTATCAGATCAGTAAATTTTAATAGTTACAAAAACGATGTTAAAGAACTGGAATCTATTCCTCAAAAAGTCGGCTGCAAAGCCATGCCTGCAGTAGGCAGCCATATTTGTTATGGTTATTCTAATATCCAGGTCAAAGGTCGGGAATCCAGAATCCGGTTTCAGGATTAAAAAAAATCTAAAAATTGTGTTCTAGAAATATCACAGATTAAAGATTTTCTTAATGTTTATTTTAATTTAAATAAAAAAAAGTAGATGCAAATAATAAAAATACTCACTCAATTAAAAATATTTGAATTTATACAGTATAAAAAATACTGGTATTATAAATTTTTCATTTTTTTTTTGGCTGGGCTAGTAGATATTTTAGGCCGGGCTAGTGAGATTTTGGTGTCTACTAGCCCTGGGCTAGTGCTTTGAAATAAATTTTTACACCCCTGTACTGTAAAATGTTGTGTGTATCAAATATTGTAATGTGCGAGCATTATTTTCTTTGTAGATAGAGTCTGATGAGGTCGACCACAGATTTTGTTTATGAAAAATTGTTGATATTTTCTCTTGGTTTCACAACTCTCGTTTTACTTCGATATTGTCGCGACGATGTTCGGAAGAGTTAGGAATGATTCGGCATCTTTCGAGCCTATTTTTCACGTGTACACGTTAAAAAGATTTTTTACTTTTATAATTAAAGATACTTCCAGTGCTGCAACTTTATAAATAGTGGTAAAATTAGAAAGTTTAAACCTCAGGCAGACGGAGAAAAATATGTATAAACACTTAAAACAGTTTTCACTATGACCAAAAGAGCGAAAGTTATAGACCATACAACTTTAAGCGCCCAATGCGTTTAAAAAAAATGAAAAGGTGCTAAGAAGACGCTATTACTGCAAATTTATACTGTTTTGTGTAGTTTTGGTCTTTATTTTTGCCCGAGCAATTGAAATTGAGGCCTCAAAAAGGGGAAGGGGCGCTTATATGGACATGGGGGCTTATAGGGTTGAATACGGTAGGCCTATTTCGGCGTATTTGATATTTTGATCACATAGACGCTTGCACTCAAGCTCTAAACATCATCAAAATGCTTGAAATGGCATGACTAAAATATGGAGCCGAAGTTTCCGAAAAAATCTTGTGACTTTTTTACGTAGTCTAGAAAGTCACAGCTCAGAGGCAAGCTGTTTGGAATTTTAAGAAAAGTCAGGCAATTTGAAATGGGGCTGCTAGAAGGGGAATTGGGCCATTTAAGCGGTCTTAAAATGATAGTAGAATCAGCCTTTGCATTGAAAATAACTCTTTAAAAACCTAAACACTTTCAGACATCACGAAATATGCCAGTCCCACGGACATGTCCGGCAAAATTTGTCTCGGACCGCCTATTTCAAAAACCGGTCAGGACCGACCGTCCGGCAATTATTGAGTAATGGAAGTCAGTAGAAATGGTGTCTCTGAAGTATTACGCAGGTGCTGAACCTGGCAAATATGTAAACTGCATAAGATAAATTAGATAATCATGAAAACAGTTGCCTGGATACTTATAGCAGAAAATTATGTTTACTTCAAAAATTCACATTAATGTTCGGTCTGGCAAAATCTTGTTCGGTCCGGCTTTTTTCACAGTCATTGCCGGTCAGAATGTTCGGCCTTTTTTTCTTTTTTCTTTTTCTCTCAACTTTCGCGATGTCTTGCACTTTAGATAATCCTTGCTTATATTAGGATGTTGAACTAATCAAACAAAATCCAAAACATGCAGTACACGCATACACAAGAGGTCGTCTTTTGAGGACACTAGCTAATTCAACAATTAACACTTGAAGCATTATCATCTTGTTCATGTAAAATTTCAGTGTCTCTACATTTCTTAATATTGGGACTCATCAAAATTTGAAAATTAGTCTTCTGGACTCGCCTTAAGAAATCCTACATAAATTGTAGAAGATCATGTTTTATCTTTTTTCTAGTCTGTACTGTACGACTTGGAATCGCCCAATTAAAAACGAGTTCAGAACATGGCTACAAACGAAGAAGTGGTCCGAAATGTCGATGCAGAGGCCTACGACCCCGATAAAACCCCAACAGTATGGGGAGGCGTTCCCTCCCCTCGGCCGCACTTTTGGAGCAATGGGGCAAAAACAGCCAACCATGGAAAAGACGATATGGAGTAACAAAATGACCATGAAAACATCAACCTGCACTCAGGTAAATAAGTGCCTTGATTTCGGCCAGCTTTCGTTTTGTGTTCCAAAAATAGAATATGACAGTCTTTTTTTTATGATTTTTGAGATAGGTATTCCCCATGTATTCCTGTCGTTTTAGATAATCAATCATTATAATAAAATATTCAATAAAGATTTGAAAACCATAAGCATACAGAACAAATTATTTAAGGTTCATGTCCCTTTTAACAATAAATGATATAATCAGTATGTTTTTCCTATTGAAAATTGACCTAATGAATCTTTTGAAATTATTTTTTTTATGGAATGACAATGACGAATTAATATAGATTGATAAGATTGGCTGGAAAAAATGACATTACAATGAAATATTTTATCCTTTTTGAAGTGGGAGCACACCACCTAAATAAGGAACATGTTAAATACAAATGTGTAACTTGTTTACATAGAAGATTTGATTAACATAATTTTAAATAAATTATATTTTTTTTATGAAATAATTAAATTTGATATGTTTAGATATGTAATTTAAAAGGTTGTTATAATTTGAAAAATTTTTGTTCCTAATTGAATGATATGATTGAAATAAATCATACAGGAATGCACTATTGCGAGGATTCACATATATTTTGGGACTCACTGATTTTGTCTGGGACTCAACCATTTTCAAAAGTGGTGAGTCGAGGACTAGTCGTGAGTTCAGGGCTCAAAAGAAAAATATCCTACATAAATTGCTCTAATATCTGGGATTGACCCTAATACCATGAGTTTGAATATTTCAATAATTTATTCAGTGTATGAATTCTTTAATTTAAATAGGTTGAATAATAAGTTGAGTTTCTAAATGTGTTTGTTTGATTTGAAGTAGATTTGGTTTTCCACTTGAAATGTGAATTTTCAATTTTCAGGTGTTTACTGTGCCCATGGAAGAACGAAGGTATAAAGAATTTAATGAACAGAGTTTTGGAGATGAGACTGACCAGGCAAAAATTTGTAAGGAAATAATGGCCCGTAACAGTAAGTAATTTCATCTTTAAAACCTATGATAATTACTGATCAGTAACTTCTCAAATAAAACCTTGCTGCCAGTGTTTTTTCTTTGGTTGAATCTACAGATGAACTTCCGCTGTTTCCCTTAGCCAAAAAATGCCCTATTTTCCCAATTTTGAAGTCAAATTTCCAAATAAAAACTTCAATAAAATTTGTGTTGATGATAATTTGTACCAGATTTTGTGTAAATATAGTCTACATAGCTATAAACAAATAATTTGGGAGTAGAAACAATTTTTATTTCACAAAAATCGAAATGAGCTTAACTAGGTCGCTCTATAGCTAGGTGCACCTTCAGTTCTAAGACGTTTTTCAGACATTTAAGCTGATAAAAACAATAGTTAACTGCTTTTAAGTTATACAACTATTATGTTTTGCGACGTCAGCAAGTAGTTTTGCTGTGTAAAAACGATCTCTGTTCAAGGTAGGAAATTAAATAGGACTTGGGAATTAATAATGAAGCTGTAATGCGGTTTCAGGAATTTAGAAAATAATTAAAAGAAACAAAAAGCAAAAAAAAAGTTTTAAAATGCAAATGGTGCTGCAAAATAATTGTTTAATTTTTCCTTCAATAATATAAGGAAAATTTCTTGTGAAATAGAATAAGAAATATTTATTGGATAATTTTAAAGTTTTGATTTTCATTTTTTCTAGTTAGTACAGTACTGCTATAAAAAAAAATGGTAATAGTTGTGAGCAAGTGGAATTTAATTTTGGGCAAGTGAATTATTGGGCTCTATTTGCCTGGGGCAAGTGACTTTGAAAAAATTTTTACACCCCTGATTTTCCAAATTTCTTCCAAATTACGGGTTATTATCCTAATTGTTAAAGCATGGGCTGTTCAAAATAGTAAGGAAAAACAACACTGGCTGCCAGAGTTATATTTCTTTTAACTCATTCATCCCTGAAGATTTGTTTGAAATCTCCAAAAACTAAAGCTGGAACAATTCATAATAAAATTTCACAGGTGAATGAGGTAAGGATTTATAATATAAACATTTCAATGACTTTGATTTTTTGTTGTCAAACATGACACTAAACATAATACAATAGATAAGATTATTAGATTTTGACCACCTTTTTGCTTCAGATGTGTCAATCGAGATGAACTGTGCTTAGGGCCAGAGTTTGACTGTAGTAATACATGTTGCTAAACATAATACAATAGATTATTAAATTTTGACAATCTCGTTGCTTCAGATGTGTCAATCGAGATGAGCTGTGCTAAGGACCAGAGTTTGACTGTAGTAATACATGGAAAAGATCAAAATGTAATGAAAGCCAGAAGAGAAATTGTCAGTCGCTTGCAGACACAGGTAAATCAATGTTTGTTTGATGATGCAGAATATTCAATTCATTCTTTAATGAAAGTTGTAAAATTAGATGAGAAGTATGTATCAAAGTGAATGAGGTAACTGTACCAAGACAAAATTACAAATCCTCAGTTGCTACCTTTGTTATTTTAGGCCAATACTTTACTGAAAATACCCAGGGAACACCACCGATTCATCCTTGGAAAAAGTGGCAAGAAACTTCAGGATCTAGAACTGGCAACACAGACGAAGATTACCATCCCCCGACCAGAAGAGAACTCGGACATGATTAAAATCACCGGAACCAAAGAAGGCATTGACAAGGCCAGGCACGAGATACAAATAACCTCTGATGAACAGGTATTGGCAATTATTCAGGAAACTTTTTTTTTATAAAATCAATTGTTTCAGTTTTAGAATAAAATAAAAAAAAAAAAAATTAAAAGTGTCTTCTGGCAGAAGTTTTTGATCGAAAGGTAGGGCATTAGAATTGTACCTGCTGCCCATATTGCATGATCGTAAAAGGCGACTAAATTTAGGATCTTATCTTTCTCTTCTTCCTAACCGACTTTATCTTTCCTATTGCCTCCCTTGGCACCGCCTCACTTTTGACCTTGAGTTGAGCGTTCGCCCCTGTGAGGAAGGCCCTGGGTTCTGTCCCCTGGCCGAGACACACCAAAGTCTATAAAAGTGGTAGTTTCTGCTCCTGCTTAGCGCTCAGCAAACGGGGAGTGGGACGACTGGTTCGCCCGTTGTCAGTATAATGTGACCGGTGGGGTGTGTTGCTTGGTGTCTTCGGCAGCATGCTTCAGTGATATAGCACTATAAAAAGGGCAATAGTTCCACTATACAAGAAGACACAACAAGAATATACCCAAGTTTCCAAAAACACGCACCTCGCACAACATACACGCAACACACTGCATACATGGGAGGCCATCCTTACATGACCATAGCTGTTAATAGGACGTTAATTAAAGAACCAAACCAAACCAAACTATTCAACTAACAAACATATTCTTTGATGTAAGTTTTGAATGACAATTCTGCCACAAAGGCATTGATTTGGCAGTATTTGTGCAAATAGTTTAATGGCTTTATGAATACAAAATTTGATATTATAGCTCTTTTAAGAAGACTTTCTTTTTAAAGCCCTGGTATATCAGAATGGAAAAAATTCCTAAATGTTCAGAACTTTTGTGAATACTTGTTGTAACCATATACTTTTATAACTTGTATTGAACTGTTTAAATTCAGAATTTTACTTGTATTTTAGGCTAAACTGGCTTTTGAGCGTCTACCTGTACCTAAAGTATATCACCCCTTCATTTGTGGACCTAAGAATGATAATATTAAGAAGTGGATTGATGAGACAGGAGCCAAAATCCATATGCCTCCACCGAGTGTGATGAAGGATGAGATAGTTGTATCAGGAGAAGTGGATGGAGTCCTCAAATGTAAAGCTAACATCATGAAGATTTATGAAGAGAAGGTACATTTTGATGATGAAGATGCATTTTTGCAACCATTCCTCTGGCTATGATTCTTGTATTAAAGTGAAGGCTAAACCAGATTAAGATGACCACTATTTCATTATCAGAAAACAATTTAAAATTTACCATCATGAATACATATTAGATTGTTTCAGAAAAGGTGTTTTATTCGAATAGAGAAATTAGGTTTTTGAGTAGAGGCTGGAGACTTTGTGTCAGATTTGCATACAGCAGAATATTCAGAATTATGATATACGAATGAGCATAGTAACATCATGATTTTTGACATCATGTTTGATTTGTAGAAACGAAAATGCCAGACTGTCTCTGTCGAGGTGAGGAAGTCTCAGCATAAGTACATTATCGGACCACGTGGAAATGGAGTCCACGAAATACTGGCTGATACAGGTGTGTCAGTAGAAGTACCACCTGTGGATAGTTCACTGGAGACCATCACACTACGCGGTGAACAGGACAAACTAGGACCAGCACTCACTATGGTCTACTCCAAGGTAGAGCTGATGATATTTAATGAACATAGACAGAAATTATAGGTAAAATTCAGATAACCAAGGCTTGAAGAAAACGTGGAAGATCACATTGATGATATGATATAAAATGATATGATATAAAAAAAAAAACAACACCTCTGCTTAATAGTATGGAAATTGTTTTATTTTCTTTATATATATATAATAATCAAATATGGTGTTTTTGCACTACTTGTAGGTTGCGTCTTTGAAATTAAAATTCTATTGATTTACATTTTCAGGCCAATAGTGTAGTATTTGCAGAGGTTATGGCCCCAACCTGGCTGCATAAATATGTGATAGGACGACAGGGTGCCAATGTTAGAAAGATCACAGAATCATTCTCAAAGGTGAGTAGAAAAACCACTATTTAGATATTTCATCAAAAAATGTTTTGCAAAACTACCAATGAACCATACAAACACTTAGATTTTAACATCTTCTTTGGAATTCTTTTATTCCTAATTTATAATTATGTATTAAAAGAAACATCTTCCTAAACGGTAATGATGAATAACCCTATGTCAGAGTGAGTTATCTCCCCTCTTGTATAATTTCGTTTCACTTAAATTGGAATAATCTTGATTGGTACTTACAAACTAAATAATGTGATAACAATATCGTGTTTAACTACAGGTACACATTGAGTTTACGGATGGGGCAGACAAGATCGTTGTTGAAGGCCCACCAGAAGAAGTGGAATCTGCTGTCAAGGAGTTGGAGGGTGTTGTAAAGGATCTGGTTAGTGATATGATGGAAAACATATAGAAGTACATTACTTTTAGTTAGAGGTCAACAAAGGCTGTTTCTTGGATTGAATTGATATAAAAAAAAATAACTAAAAAGACAGACTTGAGTAATACTGCAACTGTCAAATGACTTATTTTTAAAGAATTTTGATTATGCTCTTGTATTAATAACAATTCAACATTTTATTGACAATCAATATATTCAATTGTTTCATTTTGAATTGTAAATTATTATTTTGTTTCTATAGCAAACACGTATGGACTTCACAGAAGTGAATATTGACCAAAGATTCCATAAACACATCATTGGAAAGGCCGGACAGAACAGTAAGTGATAACCTAGGCTATCTACTGTTAAGGAACATTTAGTTTGAAATTGCATACGAAAATATGAAAATTATAAAAACAGGTTATGATACCTTTGCTATTAATGAAACTATTGTTTCCATAGATGGTTCAAGTGTTTTGACATATATAAACCTACTATAGCTTGCATACCAACTGGTATTCTAAACTGTCACAGCTGATTATAAAGTTATAAAACACATAAAACAAAATTAACTATAATCTAAGAGTAGAATACAATATTTATTCTAAATAAAAAGATGTATATTTTAGTAAAACTTGTAAAATCTTTCAGTCACAAGAATCAAGAATGATACGGGAGTGTCAATAAAGATACCATCAGACACGGAACACAGCAATATTATCCGGATTGAAGGTGATCCTAAAGGTGTGCTCCAGGCCAAGGAAGAACTCATGGAGATGTCCAAGAGAATGGTAAGGCCTATATAGATGGAAACTAATGTTGCTTTCTAAATCCATACCTTATGTGTTGTTTCTAAATTTTGTGTTGTAAAAGATAATAGGTGTTCAGTTTAGTTATTGCCTTGCTATAAAACTGTAAACATACTAATTTTAGCACTTATTTGATTTTGAATGGCTTTGCGCAGTGATGAATTCATGCATTCTTTATAATCCAAAATTGCTACACTAATGTTATGTAGAAAATCTGATCAGAAAAAATCAAACTTTAGCGCAAAATGACTTATCAAGAATATGATTACATACCTAACAATTTTTTTAAACTATTGCCAAAAGTGAAAGAAAAATCAAATCTGTTAAATATTGCAAAGTTGTTATTGTTGTCTAAAAAGAATCTTACCTTTTATAGGAAAACGAGAAGAGTAAAGATATTCTGATTGAGCAACGTTTTCATCGCACCATTATTGGAGCTCGTGGAGAGAATATCAGAGAGATCAGAGAGCGCTTCAATCAAGTCCAGATCACCTTCCCTGATCCTGGTAAAAAGAGTGACATTGTAACATTGAGGGGACCAAAAGCTGACGTGGACAAGTGTTTCAAACATCTCTCACAGCTGCAACAAGATATGGTAAGTCGCTTATACTTAATAAAGTGTTTAAATATTTAATGAACAGTTTGTATTCAGAAATAACAATATTGTTAAACAAAACAACTCCTTAACAAAAACTCTTGCAGTATTCATTGATTTGAATAAATGTATTGTGATACTGTTTTTTGCTTGTACTTATAAAAAAAACAATGAGATAATGTTGATTGTGGTGTCTCGTGGTATAATCTGAGATGTTTTCAATGACTAGGTTGCAAGTAACTACCAAGCCAATGTCCACATATTCAAAGACTTTCACAAGAATGTCATCGGCAAAGGTGGAGCTACAATCAGGAAGGTAAGTTTATATAGTAAATCTTCATAGTGACTATAATCCAGATAGAAATATGTATCCAAACCTGTTATCGTGGAGGTAGGGGCAATTATGTCTGACACACATTTCTAGTTTCTGTATTACCTAGAGTTTATACAATAGAAAATAATCAATTCTAATTATGGAATTTGAGTAATCAGCTTTTAAGAACCAAAAATTTTGTTGCAGTTAAAATTTAACTATGATACAATAGTAAATGTGTTAATGTATATCAGATCCGTGAAGAAAACCAACACGAGGATTGATCTGCCGAGTGAGGATAGCGAGTCCGATGTCATCCTCATCACTGGTAAAAAGGCTGACGTGGAAGCAGCTAGGGCCCAAATAGAGGCTATTCAGAAAGACCTGGTAGGTGGCATATCAAACTTATTCTCTTTTTTATTGAAGAGGTAACTTGTTTCATCATTTTAAGATGAGTTTCGTGAACAGTGTTTTTCCTGCCTATATATTTGGGGCCGAAATAAGGTCCGATTCCCAATTGTATTTCTTGTTATTTTTTCCCAAATCTATGTCTAGATTTCCCAAATCAGTGAGTTGTGCGACGAAAACTAAAAAAACTTCTTTAAATCCCAAGTCTGAACGTCGTATTTTAATATCCATTCTTACACTTGATTCTTACAGAAGCATAATTGTCTATTTCTACCTTTTCCAAAATTTCCATAAACACCGTTTAAATTTTTCATTTCCTACTTTTATCACACAAAATTTCCCAATTTTCACCAGGTGGTAATTTCACAAAATACCCAGGAAAAACACTGGTGATTAAGGCAATGAATGTACAGTGTAAAATGTATTTGGCTTTTGTTTTTGGCAATTAGCTGAAATCAAAAGGATTGTATGGTTATGTGTTACATAGCATCAAATTTTGTGTTTATAATGAAAAACATCACACAAGTCTGATATAAAAAGTAAGTTGTCTAATATTTAATTTAAAAGCAACAAAAAACTAAATGTCACTATCCTCTAGAACATAGCATTTCCAGTGCTTTCAGGTGACATTGAATTTTACATTGTATTTCAGGCCAACATCAAAGAAGCAGTTGTGAGTATCCCACACAAACTACACAACTCGATCATTGGCGCCAAGGGCAGACTTATCCGAGCTATCATGGAGGAATGTGGGGGAGTCATCATTCGTTTCCCATCAGAGGGCAATGTCAGCGACAAAGTTATTATTCGTGGACCAACTGCAGATGTGGAAAACGCCAAAACACAACTGATGGAATTAGCATCTGAGAAGGTATATTTCATATTGTGTGTGGAAAAAGAAAATATTAAGCATATTAGCTCATGAATAATCTTTACTATTTGGGTAGATAAGTGCAAGTTTCATTTACAATACTTGTTTGCCAGAAGTAGCTATTTAAATGTTTTAGTAATGTTTTGAATTTGATTTATAGCAACAGTCAAGTTTCACAGCAGAAGTAAGAGCAAAACCAGAATATCACCGATTTCTTATTGGAAGGGGAGGAACTAACATTAGGAAGGTAAGTGGAATTTGCATGTGCTATATATGTTCCAGTTTAATGCATATTTTACAGGAAAGTAATTTTAAGTTACGTTATTAATACAATATTAGAGTTTTTGCTCTGTGACTGAGACAGGAACATAGGTGTAAATAGTGATTCCAGCACTTATAAAGTGATGAAATCAATTACTCACTTCAGTAATTAGATTGTCGTCGAAGTCTTTTGACGGAAGAAAAACTCGAACAATAAGGTTTAGATTATATTTACATACTGATCTTTGACATTGCTCTAGGTGCGTGAGAAAACAGGAGCCAGAGTTATCTTCCCTAGTTCTGAAGACCAAGACCAGGAACTGATCAGCATCATTGGCAAAAAAGAATCTGTGGACATGGCTAAGGTCGAGCTGGAAGGTCTCATTAAAAATCTGGTATGAACAAGAAAAAGTTTATCAAACAACACTTAGATTCACAAGAATAACAATTTGTTTTTAAATTTGTAAGAAAACAGGATATTTATGAATAGTAGAACATGAGAAATAGTTGTATACTGTTTTTATACATTACCAAAGACCATATAGATAACTGGTGTGGTATCCATGTATTGCTGCAGGACAAATTCATTCTCAGTGTGCAGAAATATTGTGGTGTCATATTCGTTTTGGATTATGTATTGTTGCTAAAATGTTTCGTGTAATTAAATATAAGGAAAAAGGATCTAGTGCAACTTTTAAGAAATAAGTGGAGCGATTACTTTCCTTTGTAAAATATTGATACTTAATTGCTTGTAAATGATGGTTTCCCTTACCATAAACCTGCTTTATTTTTCAGGATAATATTGTAGAGGGAGAGATGAATGTTGATCCCAAACATCACCGACACTTTGTGGCAAGGCGTGGTGAAGTTCTCCGCCACATTGCTGAGCAGTATGGAGGTGTCACAGTCAGTTTCCCTCGCAGTGGAGTCAAGAGTGATCGCGTCGTCATTAAGGGCTCCAAAGATTGTGTGGAAGGGGCCAAGAAGCGCATTCAGGAGATCGTCTCAGATTTAGTAAGTAGGTCAAGTCTGGAACAAATTGAAGTTTGGTAAGAGGATTAAGTAGACATCTTGGATTTAGATGGAGGTTCATTTCTAAGATATGTAAATCAAGGTTAAATCTCTGGGATTGAATTATTGTTTGGAGTTTGTAAATGAAGGCCTTTCCAGAAAAAAATAAAGGGATTGGGATCTTAATTTGAAAATGGATGTCTTTCCACAGAAAAATGACCTTGATTAGGTTTGGCCTGTTTTCATGGATGTATTAAAGATTTTCTAATCTGAAACGATATTGTTTAGATTAAAAACATTGCTGTCTCTTTATTGAAACTTAATATTCCTGAAATTACATTCCGATATTAGTGCTGATTTGAGTGATCCCCAGTTATTTCTCATCAAATTCAAATGAGAAGGTAGATCAAATAAGTTGTCAAATTATTTAAAAAAAAATATAAATGGTGATCGTTTTTACATTCCAGGACTCGCAAGTGACAGTTGAATGTGTGATCGCACAACAACATCACCGCACAGTGATGGGAACTCGCGGTTCAAACGTTCAGGAGATCACACGTAATTACGATGTCGGCATTAAATTTCCGGAGAGACCTATGGCCAATGGAGATAAAGGTTTGTAAAAATATTTTCTGACTACCATAGCTATTTATTGTCCCGAACTAGTTTTTCACAACACATTCCACGTCCAATCCAATCCACGCCAAAATTTGGAAATTGCTCATGGTTTCATTAACGTTGAATTGATAAGGTTTTGCTGTTATTTGAAAAAAAATGATATTCACATATATCGATAATTTGGATAACTGGAACTGATCTAATTATAAGATTTCACTGATTCCTACAGAAAACCACCAGGATGACGGTATGGTAAATGGTGAAGTAAATGATGAAGCCCCTCCTGCAGAACAGTCTCCCAAGAAAAACGATATCATTGTCATAACTGGCAAGCAGGAGAACTGTGAACAGGCTAAGGAAGCGTTACTGGTTAGTGTCTTAGTAAAAGAGGAGTCCTAACAATGGCCTGTTTTTATTTCCTTACTATCAAAAAAGACCTTCCAAGGGATTTTTGAAAAATAGGTCACATATGACATTTGGTCTCTTATTTGACCTATCTTTTTAGAACCATTAAATACATGTATCAATGTTAATATTGTGGGACATGTTTTGACAGTTTTGTTGTACAGTCAAAATAATAGGAAATTATTAAAAATATAACATATCGCGTATCATAGGGAAATTTTCAAAATATGATGTATTACATAAATTTTAATTATGTATTTAATTTTAATCACTTTAATTTTTCAATTATCTATTTATCTTTTATTTATTTTTCTATTTTTATTCATGAATATGAGTAAAAATTTCTTGTATTTTAAAATTAACTACAAAATTGCAATGTATTATAAAGCAAAATAATTTTTAAAAAGTTTTTTTCTTTTTTCATTTTCTTTCATTGTCTTATTTATTTTTCTTTATGGAATAAAAAAAAAAAATAGAGTGAAAAATAATTATAAAAAAAAAAAAAAAAAAAAAAACATCCAGAAATCAGCTATTTCCGACTCCTATTAGTATCTCCCAAAATAGCTGCCATCCTGCTTAGCTACACTCATGTCGTTTTTATGCGAGTAAATCTTTGTTCATTATTACTTAAGTTTATTTTGGAAGTAATAGTTATTTATTTTTGTCACAAAGATCATGACTGAATAACACATTTTCCTTGAAGTTGAAATATCAATCTCAGACGTGCAAACGGCTTTGGCCACCAGTACCGATGTCAAGACTTCATGCATAAATACTCAATAGGTGCTAATTTATGTCAAAGTTATCACCTTGTGTACTGTGTATAACCAAGCCATCTGGATAGCCCTTTTGTCTTGCCTTAATGTGGCTGGGTGGGAAGCCCTATAGGATAGTTATATGACTTGGCTTTAGATATGAATAGAAGACAAATGCATGTGTGATTTGTGTCTTTAAATACAGAAGATCGAGGGCTGTTTGGTCCTAAAAGTATGGTCGCTTGTCGGATAAGGCCAAAAAAAATTATATGCATGTTTCAGGTTACATGACTGGAAAAAATAGGGTAGGTCGGTCGGGATTTGTTTTTTATTTTATTTTTCTTATTTTATTTTTTAGGAGGTGTGAGGGAGGGGTCTAGTGGCTTTATAACTACATTAAAAAGTAATTTAATAGTACATGTAAGTTGTCTTTCAGGTTTTAGGCTGGCTAGAAGTCATTTATTTCTCATTACCATTATTCGTAATTGAACTTTATCTGGATTAAACTTAAAGCATGCGTGAAAATCGAAGTTGAAAACTTCATACACAATATTTTTGTTTTGAAAAAGTGTGATAAAATAGCTAGGGTCGGAAGTAAAAACTAGGGTAGGTAGGGGCACCTGAAACAAACATATATTTTTTTTAGGCCTAAGACAGACATTCATTTAATACAGACTAGATAATAAAGTAATTTTTCGCTGGGAGGAATAAGGTTGCTGAATTCAGAAGGTCGCTAAAGCAATTTTGACTGTATTAATACAGTCGCTGTTATTCTGTCTGCTTTATCAGCAAACATAATTCACTGTGAAAATTGCCATTTATTTTGAATTTTTTCATGCTTTTTTTCTCACAGCTTGTTCAGCTTTATTTATTTAATTTCACAATTCAACTGGACAAGGCTGTGATCATGAAAAAAGGAAATGTCAAAAAACTGTGATCATGAAAAAAGGAAATGTCAAAAAACAATAATGACTGTACATATTTTATAAAAAGTGTTATTGTCGGATTACAAAATTGTAAAACATTTGTCAATAAAAAATCTGGTAACAGGCAAAAATATTAGGCTATGCAAACTAACTAATGGAGGGCATTAAGTTATTCCTTTGTTGTATTGAGGATTTATGAAATTTAATTACCGTTTTAGGCACTTGTACCAATTACGGATGAAATGACCATCAGGTACGACTTCCATCGTTTCATCATCGGACAACAGGGTAAGGATGTTCGTCGCATGATGAAGGAGCATGATGTCAACATCTCCATACCACCAGCAAGTGAACACTGTGAAACAGTCAAAGTAACTGGTCCACCGGCCAACGTCCGACGGGCTATGGCTGCTCTGTCAGACCGATGTGAGGAGCTTGAAAAGGAAATGGAAGACAGGGTAAGATTATCGCGCTGATTCCATAAAAAGAAGAAAGTTTGATTCATTTGATAGAAAAGAAAATGGGTATCAAATAATTTCAATACTATATCAAAAGTTACAAAGGTGTTATTTTGCAGGTAAAAGAATCCTTGTCATGAACAGGTGAAGAAAGTACCGTAAAAACTTGTGTAATTTGCGCACTTTTTCTGTGCAAAATTAAAATTTGAAGTTGGGGGTGCGCAAATTATATTGATAGAGGAGATTAAAAAATTTTACGGGGGAAAAATCTGTCCATTCTGAGGGACTGACGATCTATGAATGTTGAGGTACCGCTCTGTGTATGGTAGCCATTTTATATGATAAAAGGTATTAAAGATTGTAAAAACAATGCCTCACCTATTAAAGTGGATAATCTAAGGCTAATTAAAGTGTTAAGTTATGATCACATTGTCTTGTTTCCATTTGCCCTGAGAATTCAATGGCGACTGACTGAGAGCATGGCTTCTACTGTCAGCAAGAGATGTATACCCTGTGCACCTCGTAGTATAATGGGACAGCCACAATCAGTGACTTTGGCCGGGTCAATCTAGTTTACCTGTATTTTTTTAGGGGAGAGAGACTGTAGAGAAAGTCTGTAGAGAGTGTGTGTGTGTACACAAACATACGTATACCCCAGCTGCAGGCCGTGTGCAAAAAGTCAAAACACACGTGGGATTTACAAGATGCCTAAACTGACCTATATTTAGGACTTTTAATAAGTGGTTTGCAATTTTATTACTGCAGAATTAACAAGCTACAAGGTTAGTGACATATTCAACTGTATTGATAAATATTATTAGCCACCAGCTTTGCACATGAAACCTTACGTAGGGCCCAGCTGTAGGCCGTGTGCAAAAAGTCAAAACACACGTGGAATTTATAAGATGCCTAAACTGACCTATAATTAGGACTTTCAATAAGTGGTTTGCAATTTTATTACTGCAGAATTAACAAGCTACAAGGTTAGTGACATATTCAACCGTATTGATAAACATTATTAGCCATCAGCTTGGATCTGGTACCGTACAGGTAGTGAGTTTACTCGCACGGTGATTGTTGCAAGCTAACATACGTATCCGCTAGCCGATTGTTGTTGATTGTTAATGATCTCAAAAACACTAATTACTTATTGTGACAATTTTAAACAAATAGATTCAAATCTTTTTAAATGTTCCTGATTACTATTCATGTGTAATATCTCAAAACATTGACATGTGCACGGAGTACGGCGGACCGGACCGCCGATGTTTTAGACATCTGCAAGATATTAAAGTTTCAGGTTAAGGTGGCCAATAAAAGAAAACAAACACGATGCGGTTTTAATATGTTATTTTATTCTTAATACAACACTTCTTTGTGCAAGTTGTCAAGCATCTTAGGGGAATATTTTGCATTGAAATTGTCACCTTCATACATCGATTTTGGGACTCCCTGGACATCGTTTTTTCCCAAAATTTTTGATGCGCAAAATATACTGATAGTAGATTTTTTTCACCATTTTCAGCCCTAAAAAGTACCTGCGCAAATTACACTGGTGCGCAAATTATACAAGTTTTTACGGTAGTTCATTAATTTAAGACTTAATTTGAAAATGGTAACCTGGCTTAAAGAAGTTTAATTTGAAAGTATCTTGGATTTGATTAATGCTCTTTAAAATATTATTGAATTTTCAATGTTATTATGATATTATCTTGAAATCTGCTGAACTGATTGGCAAAAAAATGATGTGTACTGTCGTTTAAGAGTATAGATAGGTTTTGAATTTTCCTTTTTCATTATTTTTAGAGCTTTAATAATTTTTGGTGTTGTTTTTGATAGGAACTGAAAAGCTTCCAGCTGACTATTGAAGTTGATTCTAGCCTGCACCCCAAGATCATTGGACGTAGAGGAGCAGTCATCTCCAAGATACGTAAGGACCATGATGTCAACATTCAGTTCCCGAACCGTGAGGATACCGACCAAAACACCATTACCATCACTGGCTACGAGAAGGCTACACAAGCGGCCAAGGAAGACATCTTAAAGATCGTTCAGGAATATGTAAGTCCTGTTGATTACTATTAAAAAAAGCTTTCTTCCTTAACCAAGCACTTTAGATTTCTCGCTTGACGATACAAGCCACAAAAATGTTCAATGCATTAAAGAAACGAGAATGTTATTTGTTTGCATTGACACTTCTGTAATTCATTTAGTTTAAAAATGCATAGATATCTCTGGTGTAATGTAATTTGACCTAGCCGATACTAGTACTGCATTGGTAAATATCTTCCAACCCTTTTGATACCATTGAAACCATGGATTTGTAATAAACAATTAAATGAGAAATCTATACCATATAAAGAAGCAATATCTTTCTACCCTTAGGATAGGTAGACACTTAAAATGTCCAATAATGGTGCAGTATTGTAAATTGTATTTCCAATAAAAGTGGCACATACTTCAAATAAGAAAAGAGGCACATTTATAGTTTAAACTATATTTGAATCACACGTTTTGCAGAAATTATCGAAATATGTGTTTTCCTTATTTGGAGCATCCTAATCAAGTAATATTATAATTCTTGTATATTTTTCACAGGAGGAAATGGTTACCATCGAGTGCCGTGTGGACCACAGAGTTTCATCCACGTATCATTGGAGCTCGTGGTCGCAACATCAGGAAGTTGATGGAACAGTTCAAGGTTGATGTTCGCTTCCCACGGTCAGATTCTGATGATCCTGATGTCATCTTCATCACTGGAGCTGAAGATGCTGTGGAAGATTGCCAGGATCATCTCCTTAATATTGAGGAAGAATTTGTAAGTTATACTATAAGATGAAAATCAACCTCATTTTACTGCATATGTATAATGCTAAAAATAAGAATTATTGTTCACTCAATTAAAAAATGAAAAGTAATAATAAAAAAACAAATAGCTCTGCTAGTACATCTAAGCTTGGTTACTAAAGCGGACATATTATGCTTTTTTATTTCTTTGAGGATTACAAGCATTTTGTGTATCATTTTAAAGCAATACTGACTTTGACTATTAATGGGAGGTAACTCCTGTGATCGTGACATTGGGTTCTCTCCCTTAGAACATCTTGTGTTTTCAGTGATAAAATCTTAATGGGATTTTATTTACAGCTTCAGGATGTGATTGATCAAGAGGCGATGCGCGAGTTGACAAGGCCACCAAGTAAACGAGAAGGTCACAGTAAAGGACAGCAGGAATCCCACCAAGGCTTCGTGGTGGTTGATGCCCCATGGCATGGAGCTCCAGACACCACCAGTACTGAGGAGTTTCCATCCTTTGGTGCAGTCACTGCACCCAATCCTGGCCGTGCTTGGGGACCCGCCACCTTTGGCAAGAAGTAGAAACAGCTGTTTCATCTTGAGTGTTGTGTCTCTTTACTGAACAGCGTTTATAATTCCTGTGTGCTAGACCCTGTGTGTTACACCTATCTCCTGGGTTGGCCAAGATTTTTTCAGCTGTTGACTTTGTGCGGGGCAATGAGAGGTCACTGTTTCCTGATTTGTTGATTATATAAAAGAAAAACACATTTGACACAAGGCAAAAAAATATAAGTAAAGGTGTTAATTGCGAAAAATTAGTTTTAAGAAAAATCGGTAATAAATGTGCCATTTAATGGATTTATTTTCTTCTCACATTTCCTCATTTTCAGAAATATTGAGAGGATTGATGCTGTCAATGTGAATTTCTGAAAATAGTACTTAACTAGGGAGGGAAGGATTGGGGTTTTGGAGGGGGTTGGGATATTTGGACCTGAAATGGATGCCTGTTGTGTGACTGTGGCATGTTTCAAGAGTTTCATTTATTTATATTATAACTGCCATATAATTTCAAGCATTGTTTACCTTGTGTCTTTTTTCTTTTTTTTTTTTTTTTTTGCGTGTGTTTAGAATATTAATAGATTATCATGACATTGTTTATTGGTACTGTCAATCTGTACATTTTGTTTGTTATGCAAGCATTTTAGATTTTATCATTGAAATTTTTAACAATGATACATGGATTGATATTCTTGATTATGATGCCCTGCAATATGTTAAGAATCTTTAATTGATTATAAGCATAATCGTTCATTAGAAATGCCCAACTACTGATCATGGGTAAATGTACCATAATTTCTTCCTTATAGGTTGAAACCTAATCATATGCTTGGTATCTATTCTAAGGCATTATGTTTGGGTTGTGATCTTTTAAGTTACAATCTGCTTGCACGCCTGCTATTTGGCAAAGTGATTTGATGTTTTAAAAGTCGTGAATGTAAGCAACAAATTAGATGTTGATTCTGTGAGTAAATTCAACAATGAAATTGTGTATGGTTTCCTTGTGGTGGAGGTAATGTTAGTGCTAAAGTCATCATGTATAGTAATATATTTAACCAATCTCTGATTCTAGTTTCCCCATCTCATTAAATGTCGTGGTTCTAATGTTGGAAGCTTGATGGGAGAGTGTTATGTAAGTGTTGATACCAGTAACCATATGATTCCCGAGGGAGTCTGCTTTCACCATATCTAAAACTAGTCACTGATTGTCTTAAAACACTGGGAAAAAAACTCTGAAAAAGCAAAAAAATAGTGAGTATATGTGAAGTTAAGAATGAAATGTTGCAGCTCTTGATCGGTATTGTACACAGATATCATTTTTTATTCCTCATTAAAATAGTTACAACTTATTTAACCTTTTTACAGGAAATGTCTATTTTATCAGAAATGTATTAATGATAAACAGGAAAGAGTTAAATGAGCTAACCCTATTTACTGTTAATGATGGTATTTGTGTCACTTACACCTCCGGGTCAGGAATTACGGGGCTACATGTGAACATTGTGATGATTGGAGGTCTTGTCATGATTTTATGCAATATAATATATATATATATATATAACTTTATGAGCGATTTGCTGACCATACGGTCTATATTCAGTGGTGTCAGAAGAATACCTCTTCTGTTCCAGTTACCATGGTAACTGAGTTTCCATAGATAAGGTATGGTTGTGCTGATAGAATTTTGTTACTTCCTATTTTCGTCAATTGTTGATTTTAGAATTTTTGTGTAAATTGTTGATGAATTGCTCATATGCTGTTTCAAGTTGGGCATATAAATACTATTACAATGACTTGTTCAACACTTTTACACTGGTGTACAAATTAGACAATTGTACGTATAAACTATTATTATTTAAGGATATCAGTGACCAATGTGGAGAACTGTACCCTGCTACCCTACATTTACTGTGATTCAGTGTTCTCCACAACACTTGAACAGAAAAAAATCAATTAAAAAAATGGAGAAAAAATAAACGATGTTGTTTTCTATTTTTGATAATATTTATTTGGGAAACGATGCCCTTTGAGGAAAAACACATTTTGTATGATGATGGCGGACCACCAACAGTCAAGAGATCACTTTTCGGGAAATTTGAGACCAGCAATAAAGGCATAAACAGCTGACCAGGTTTTTACGTTCTTTGCCAGCTTTTTTTTCTACTTAACCTTTCGACTAGAGGGTCCATTCCAATAGGGAAATGAAGGTAATGTGCAACATCTGCTGAATGGGACAAAAGGTATTAAACCGAACAATGAATCGCACATGAAATGGATTTTATCGCATTTTTTCCCCAGGTTTTATCTGTTGTCATTGTATTTGATTAATTGGATCAATAGATATTTAAAAAAATGTTTGTACCTGTTACTGAAACACTGGGATAAGAGGGTAAAATCCTACGATGGCAGACGCATAGTTTTTTATGGCACAGTAGCTCCAAAAATATTATCAAATTTTGTCATTTAAATACAAATAAACATAATGAAGCTGTTTAGAGATGCTCCACCGCCGACAGAGCATAAATGATATTCATCATTTGAACAATAATTGGTGTTTAATCGTGTATATTATAGTCTAATTAACACAAAAAAATAATATAAAATAATTTATTTTGCCTTTGGTGCATGCAAATTCAGTACTTCATTCCATATAGGATATAGTGGTACGGAATTTTTTCGGGATGCAATTAATTGTTTTTTATATTTCTAACCTGAAGTTAAAGGGCCACTACCTTTCCGAAACGGCTTTTAATTTTTGAAATGGTGATGTACAACGAGATTAGTAATTTTGTAGAGCCGCAGAAGTTATTAGCTATACGTTTACTAGCACACTTATCATCACCTTCAGAACTGTTTAATTAGAATAAATAAAATGTTAATTTTCATAACGCGGGTCGTTTTATGTTTCCCGCCGTCGTCCTAAATGCCGCACGGTAGTTAACTATCACTGCGCCAGACGACAAAACGGCGAAATTAATTTCCACTGTTATCGTACATTAGACAGGAAATCTTGCATATGTTTGGTGTTGTAACCTCATGTTAAGCCATCGATATATATTTTCTTTTGTTATTAATGTTTTTAAGAAACCTTTAAATTGTGCTCCGGAAAGGTAGTGGGCCTTTAAATTAGAAGCTCAAACTTTAATAGTGGTAATGGTATAAAGTAAGTAACTTTTGTAACCACAGGTTTACGACGCGCGCAAAAAAAATACTAAAAATACTAAATAAATTAAGTATTTTTTTTTGAGCGCGTCGTAAACCTGTGTTGTAACTGAAGAAATATACTAAATCGTCTGTCCCTGTTTTTGATAGTGAAAAAATACCATTTGTCAGCGGTGGAACATCTTTCATTAATGGAATAAATTGGGTCGTGTAAATGGTCATCCTCGGTCCTAGGAGTGAGTGATAGTGCAATGTTTACATGGGACCGAGGGTGGGCATTATTATGTACATTAACCAAAACTGCATATACATGTAGTTGTTTAAACGTGTTGATTTATTAGTTTACTATTCTTACCATTCTACCTTAAAGCTTGTCACTTCCTGAACAATTTTATTGATGGGTCTTTAAATGAACATTTCCTATCCTTTCTCCATCCATCTTGAACTCCAGGTAGAAATCGCACATGAACTGATATAATTATAGAATCGGAAAATAAATTTGTCATTACGCATGCACCAATTAAAGAGTGTACAGACAACCAGGAAGTAATATTAGACTGACGTCAGCGACATTCCATATCTACTAAGAATAAAACAGAAAAGACTAATTGGTAAGTGATATTCTAAAATTCTAATTTATGTAGTTGGAATTGATTCCATGACAATTTCCAGTGGCGTAGGAAGATGAAACGTAATGGGGGGGACAAAGGTCTTCAATATTTTGTAACACCCTCCCCCCGAACCTCCAGCAGGAGATTAATTCAACTCCCAACCATATATGCTTTATGGACATTTTCATATATCATTAAATTTAATCCTTGTACACATTTATAGACAGTGGGGTTCCTAAAAGGAAAGGAAATTAACGAATACGCAAATTGGCCAAATTAGCGTGTGAGCGTCGAAGGCGCGAGATTTTGGTGTTTTAGGAGTCCGAGGGTGAACCACGGGGAAAATATTGTAATTTAGAATGGCGAACTTTTGATGAATTTGCGAGCGCCCGAAAGCGCGAGATTTTGGTGTTTGGGGGGGGGGGGGGGGGGGGGGGGGTCTCCCCCGGAAAAAAATACGATTTAGAATGGCTTAAACGAGTTTTACGATGCATTTTGATGAATTTGCGAGCGCCCAAAGGCGCGAGAATTTGGTGTTAGGGGGGTCCGGGAGTCTCCCCTGGGAAAACATTACGATTTAGAATGGCTGAGATGAGTTTTACGATGTATTTTAATGATTATAAAGCGTTCTTAACATGGTAATTTTTCGATTTAAAGCTACCTGCATTTAGAAATGATAATTGTGTTGTCATAACATTATGCAACCCAATGCGATCTGAATATACCGGCTTCACACCATCGGCACATTGTTGTGTAATATAAAAAATGAATTAATTGTCTCGCTAAGACATATAAACCAATTGATCTTTTAAGAGACATTTTTTTAAAATAGTACATAGAATCCCTTGATGGACATTTTTAGTCTAGTTCGTGTGTATTGAATTTTTACTATTTAAGGTTTGACAAAATGTGCTTGAACGTTTTATAAATGCGCCGCGCAGCGGAAAATTTTCTAGAATGAAGTACGAAAAATATGCAGGAGGACCCCTTTTCCTTTCAAATAAGCATTTTTAGAAAATTTCAGTCGGCGAAAATGGGGGAGGGGGTAAAAAGAAATGTTTGCCCCCCCCGTCCTGGGGAACGGGGGGCAGTTGCCCCCCGTGAAATTTCCGCCTTCCTAGACTTTATTATGATGGCAATTCTGTAATTGTTTTTAAATTACTTTACATCGAACGTAGTTGTAATAAACGATGATTGCCTCTGTGGGTTCATGTGTTGTTTATTTCAAACATAGTAACGTACAGCAGCCCACCAAGATGGCTGGGCGGAAAGCATGGTCATCAAGGGAGATAACTCTAATGTACAACTCAATGAAACTATCGGTGCGTTCGTTTTACAATACTTATTACAATTCTCCCCCTTGGTTAAGATCTCATACAATATCACAATAATCTGTTATATGAGTTATATGAACTGATTATTCTTTACCAAGTTCAATTTAATCAAATTAAATCCTACTTTCAACAGAGTCCAATGTATTCAATGTTTGTAATTTTCACTATTCACTTTTCAGCACCATAGTTAGAAGTATTAATGATGACTAGATTTCTCACTGACTAGAACATTATCATTATTATGATTGTCCACATGAATAGTTCATAAAGTAAACACTCAATTCAACTGGATAACTCAACTATTGAACCAAACTAAACTACTAGAAATCAAGGTGGACTGCCTTGAAATCTGAAGATTGCTAGGGATTATTCTGCCCTTTAAACACAACAATCTTCTAACTACATATACTGCTAGCTAGCCTATTTACAAACAAAGTCTTTGAACCGGTTAGGCAACTTGCGTTCCCTGGTTGGATGGTTTAATATGGGACTGTCTATCCGTTTGGACACTTTCTCCGGAGTAGGTGGAGTCTGACTCTGTTTGACCGGTGTCGCAGGTGTTACGATACTCGGTGTGACCTCAGGTTCATTCGAAACCATGGGTGGTTCGAACTCATGATCCACTTCTGGAGTCTCGGCTGAGCTTGTGTTCCACTCTCCGTAGTCTGTTCGTTTTCGCACATGATCGATGTGACGTCTGATCGTGTGTCCTTCATTTATGGTCTCTGTATAAGAAACTGGACCTGTTTTAGCCTCAATCTTCCCTGGTAACCACTTAGGACCTTTTGCGAAATTCTTAACATAAACCTTGTCCCCAGGTTGCAGTCTAGATGTTCGATCTTTCGACTTGTCGTGATACAACTTTTGTTTACTCTGCCGTTCTGTAACCTTTAGTTTTAAGTCTGGCCGTACCCTATCGAGTTTGGTTCGAATTCGACGTCCCATCAGTAACTCACAGGGAGCCACTCCAGTGGTAGACATATCCTAAGTTATATCACACTCTCGATAACTGGAATATATTGAGTTTTGGATGATTAAAATTAGGTTAATTCCTGTTACCCAGAGTGTGTTTTTTTTTTCTCCTCTCTCTCCAAGACCTGGATCATAGATCTAGAAGTCATGTCGTCTGTGCCTATCTCCAGCTTCTTCAAAAGTGTGACGTCATAATTTGGAAATCTCGTGATCTCGCGTGTGATTTGACTTAAGATATAGACATATCCTAAGTTATATCACACTCTCGATAACTGGAATATATTGAGTTTTGGATGATTAAAATTAGGTTAATTTCCCAGTAACCCCATTCTACCTTTAACATTCTACAAAATTCCCAAAACTAAACCCAATACTCATCCAAAACTCATTAAATTTCAGTTATTCACCACAACTTCTTCCTGATGTCAGCAATCGACCTTCGACTATAAACTTTCATTTCTGATGACCTTTACTCCTATTAAGTTGGCAGCAGATCGTAATTTGGTATCATCTGCCTTGCATCAACGTCTCTCAAAAAACAAAAAGAGATAATTATCAACTTTAGTCAATGCATTTTATTCATCATATGTATTATATCTAAATCATACTAGCATACATAACAGTCATTCTGTGCCAGAAAATATCTATTATTGTTACACATTTAATATTGGGTAAATGCACATTTTTTAACTCACTCGCAAAACTGAGAATCAACTTATATGCATTATTAAGTATCATGTAGATTCAATCATTATAGAACATAACACAACTATGACTACAAACTTCCTAAAATTTATGGGAAAGCTTTCACCATACGCCCAACATCACCCAATCTCTCATATATATTATATCCGCTCTGTCTGGGACATTAACTACATTTCTCAACATATTCCCAACAACACCATTCTGTACCATCCGTGCCATTCGAGAATACCTGTCTAAGCTACCTTTCGTGCGCCACCCAACGTGCTCTATAATTTCACTTGCATCGCCGTAACCAGACACTGCCAAGGTAACAGCACAACCACCTCTTAGACTGTGAGTTGTTTCCCCTTGATCCAAACCCAAAGATTTTAGGTAATGCTTCAACCTACTATACATAAGGGCTGTGGAAACTGGGCAATAAAGGACTTGTTTGTTTGAGTGGTCCAGTGGTCTGAACAGATAACCATATCTTAAATCAACCCCCATATCCTTACTGCTACTTACGAATTTCTCTAGCCCGGAAACGGGACAAACTACCCGGTTATTCGAGCGCATCACTGTAAATTCGTTTGTCTTTCCATTATTCAACGTTTTCCCTACAGTGTGTACAAATGTGAAACCTGAATCATCTGGTAAGCGTTTTACCTCCTGCGCAACACACTGGGCTAAGTCACCCGCTCTGTCCCCGCCGAAGAACTGTATTTTAAAAAATGCCTGGTCTCGAAGCAAAACAAACTTTTCTGCTAATGTGTGGCTACTGTTTTCTAATTCATGATCTATATGTTCAGAAATTCTCAAGAGTTTCGGAAAGAAAAGAGGTTTTGCTTGATGAACCCTGACCCTAGCTCTTGCTTGCTCACGATTTACAGCTTTTACATACTTTTTAACTCTAAAACTGTCAGCCGGATTTCCAGATAAAGTAGCCCCATTCCACGTTTCCCCCCGTCCCAGTTGGTCAAAGATTGATTTTATTTGTCCCACAAAAGATTGTACAGTACCAGCAGACAGACGCTTTGGGCAATCACATCCTGTTACTGTAGTTCCTAAATTAGGACAATTGAGGTGATGAATTTTTGTCTTTCCCTTTATGTCATTGTGTACTAGGAATTCACAAATATCATCTGGTGTGACTAGAGCTAAAGACATATCAGACACCTTAAGAAAGGTACACAACTCTTTCTCAAGAGCAGTTTTCTTTCTATTGTACTCCGAGTCGTCAACTAAACTGTCCAAAAACTTCAACCTTTCTTTGGTCACAAAATTCTGCCGTCCTCTTAATGATGATGAGTCAGATTTCTTACCACAAGATTGGCAAAACCTGTACCCCTCGTCGTTGGGGTACATACAAGCCTCACAAGATACTGTTGGGGACCAGGTCTTTGGAGTTCCTCGCCGTGCCTGGAATATCAAAAGAACACCAACTTAGCTGCAAACAGGTCATGAGCTAGAGCTCTAGGGCAAAAACCTGCCTTTGATGGTCCCAAAATAACATCCTTATCCCCTTTCCTGCCTAACAGCATGTGGTCAGTGGTGCGAGACCAAATCACCGGCCACCAATGTGGGAGAGGTGTGAGGCGTGGGAAAATAAATGTACAAGCCTTACATTTTTGCTCTACCAAGTATTTTAGAGCCACTGAGATGAGACAGAATGGTGGGAAGATGTATCCTGCTGTGTCCCCAGAGATTTCCTGTGCAAAGAAGTTTACCCCATCTGTATGTACTGTAGGACAGGGTGTATAGTGTCGCAAGGTATTCCCCCTTTGGTCTACCATAACATTGGAATCTAAGGACATGTAATCTATCAAATGAGGTCCAAACTTTTTCTGGACATCCTCCCATGATTTCTCTGAAAGTGTACAATCTTGTAACGATAATCTGCGGGACTCTATATCTGCCGGGTTAAGTTTTGATGGGATATAGCTAACCTTCAAATCTATGTTGGCCCGTTGAGTGAGTTGAAATAAGCCCTTAATGAACTTAACCAGCTCTGGACACTTACACCCTTGCCCCTCCCATGCAGCAACTACTGCCTTATTGTCCACCATAGCATCAACCCTATGATTCTCCAGTTTATCCTCCAATGCAAGGATAGTCTGGTACAATGCTTCAGCTTCCTTAACATGGATGGGTCGAGAGTCGCCGCGAAGAAAGAAATCCCCCAGTGCCTCTCCCTCTACAACTGCGCCCCACCGAAACAGAGAAGCGTCTGTGGCAAGATTTACCTGCAAGTGCTTCTCTACTCTCCATGGCACAAAACCTGACCAGCTATCAATAAACTTCCAATGCTCAATTTCACTTCGAAGTTCTCCACAAACCTGTACCTGTCTACTGTTTTTGGAGGCCACCCCTATTGCTCTGTTTATATCCCTGATGTAAAGCCTAGCAGCAGGCACCGCTAACATAAATGAGATACACTTACCTGCAAACCTCTGGAGTGTCTTCACATCTACGTATTGACACTGGAGAATACTTTCCCTTAATGACTGAAACACCTGCTTTTTCTCCTCTGGTACACAGAATGTCTGCCGGACTGCATCAACAAACATGCCCAAAAACCTGATAGTCTGACAAGGAACAAACACAGACTTTTCTATGCCTATAAAGTAGCCCAACCGTGTAAGGACTTCACAAACGATGAACAATGCCCGTTCTGCCTGCTGTATCCCAGGCTGTTGTGAAGGGCCAGAACTACTCAACAGCTCAGCTATTAGCCTATCGTCAATATACTGTAGACACGGCACTCCCAATCCCCGACAGTATCCTGTTGCTGCCATACCCATGGTATGGTATATGTAAGCACTTGGCTTGAACCCAAAAGGTAACGTGTTATAGGTATAATACCAACCTGCGAATTGAACCCCAAAGTATTTTTTAGAGTCGTCATCCAGCTTCACATGATCATAACCAGACTTATCATCCACCGATGTCATGAAGCAACTATGGGAAATAATCCTAGGCACTTCTTTTAAAGTGTCGAGGGCAAATGGCAAATCACGTATCCACAGGTTTAGAAAACGTTCATCATGACACAGTCGTGGTTTGGTTGGCTCCACCGTGAGTGGCATGACCAGATGTGGGGGGTCAACTTCTCCCACTTTCCCCCAGACAGACATTGATCCATTACATACCCTTTCTCTCAATGATTCTACAATGAAATCCTCATGGCCTATACAAGTGTTAGCATTAGAGAAATACATGGGTGGTGGAACATCCGAATCGTATGACTTTCCTTTAAAATTCCCCTTAAACGGACGAAGGTAAGTGCTCACGTTAACCCCTGACGATATCCACCCAATAACCTCGTCAGTAGCCCCGATATTCTCCCAAAATCTAACATAGTCATGCACATTACCAGCTAAGTAAAACCCAGGCTTTCTCAATGGCAAACTGTCCAAATCAAAACTTTTACCAGCAGCAACCTCCTCAGCCGTGGCATGGAAGAATGGAGGCTGGAGAGTTTTCCCTCTGTAGTTCACCCACTGTGTCTCACGATTCCTGAACTGTACAGTGGTTGGGTCAAAATTTACCCTCCTCTCCCAATCGGGAATATCTGGATAGAATTTTGCTCTTTTCTCACCATTCTGGAAAAGTCAAGTATCGAAAAGAAAAGATTTACAGAGGTAAAAAAAACTCCCCAGCCTCCATTCCACGTGACAGAATATGCCACTAAAGGATAAGTTCCTCCGGAATGAAAGCTAGGTGAAATTAACATAAATCGATAAGAGCCAAGACAATGCTTGAACTCTACCTGAGCAGAAAAACCTAAAATCCAGCACGATACAGTACGAAAACTAGCAGTAAAAATCTTCTAAAGTTAACTAGTCTTTCTTAATTTTTGGACAGTCACTGACAAAGTGTCCCTGTTCCTTACAATAAAAACAAGAACCTCTACCTCGAGGGTTCCTATCCCCCTTGTTCCTCCTACCCTGCCTGAAAGAGTGCCCTCCCTGGGGAGATAATGGATGGGGATATGGCATATAACTATAGGGGCTACCTACTCCTGGCACCCCTGGAAGGATTAGGCCCGGTGCTGCCATCGTTGAAAAATTCTGGTTTGGGTGCATCATGTGCGGGTAAAACATTGGGGAAATGGGGGTTGGAACTTTACTCGCCGCATTCTCACTTTTTTCTCTCTCACTCATGACCTCAGAACATTTCACCCAATCTGCTACAGTCGCACTGATTTTTCGGTCCTCATTTGATCCTAACAATTTCATGCAGAGACCACAAATGTCTAGATGTGCCTCAAATTGCCTACATGCAGATAAAGCTTTGGCATAAAAGTCTGTCTCAGAGTGCCCAGCTTTTATAGCATTCTCCACCAGGATTTCCATTGCTGTAACCAGGGCCGGCCCTTTTGTCAATGAAGGCTTGCTTGCCAGGGACCTTACGTGTTTTAGTGATCCTTCCACCGTTTTTTGCGACATCAACTTCAAGTCTTCCTCCATCCGCTGCATGCGGACCTCCATATCTGTTGATATAATAAAATTCAATTTACCGTAGCATTTATCTGTAGTCCGAGCAGCATAATTTTTTTTTTTAGACAAGGTCCAAATTTTACCTGGTAGCGTTGCTTTGGCCGACTTATCTCCCTTCTCATTTACTGCAGTAATTCGAGTGGACTTGTCGCTCGTGACCGTCCCAGATTGTAGGGTTGTTCCCCTTGGTGCCCCCACCTCGTTTGCGTGTATAATTGCGACATGCAGGAGGAACCTTAATGATATGTCTGTCAAATTTGTTCCCGCCAGCGAAAGGACCAAACTTGCCTCCTGTCCTGTTAACCACAATATAAACACCAGGTCTCAATATTTACCCAAAACTAACACACTTAAAACATAAAACTACCTTTTCTTGGGATCATAAAACCAAACAAATTGAAGCAAGGTATAAAATAAATAGTCAATGAATCTCAGCCAAATTTATATTAAATAAAACAAGATATTAAGTGTTAAAATGAAACATATTCTAAACATTTAATCGGTGACCTGGAAATTTACACTAAAATATTTGTTTCATCCATTAAACTATGATTTTTACCTACCAGTGAGTTTTTTAAATTCTTTCTGTAATTCGGCTGTCGAATATCCAGAGAGAGGGTGGTCCTTTTTCAGCCTTGCAGTGACCAAGTCCCCCATCTCCTCCTCTAACGTTGCCTTCACTTCCAAAATTACCGGCAAGATATCCTTTTCCACTAGGCAATGCCTAGCTTTCAGTATTTGGTACGTCATCTGTAAGAACACATTCCCAAAATTAGGAATTGAACTAACCCCAGTTTCATAAGGTGTTGTTTAATATATATATTACAAATTATTTTCTCATATTAAGATAGGTATATTTGTGATAATTGCATCCTTAATCTCGTGTAACTTGGTAGTTGTATTAAATAACAGACACTCGAAAAATTGGCGTAAGACAATTCGCCCCTAAATAAATATCATGTGGGCGAAACGTCCCATTGTTCAACAAGCCGATCCCCGATTGGACGAGTTAGTATTTCATTATCAGCTTCAAAACAGATTACCATGAGTTGTGACAGCCTCGTCAATATAAAACGAAAATCACCACACTTCAGTTAATATACCATAACACGTAACATTTCTGAAGGCTTTCATAATCGATGCCTGTTTTCTCTGCCATATGCCTGTGACATTTCTCTGTCACTTGTGATCAGCCGCCCGTGACCTTGCCCCGACCGCATGGGGTTTGAAATTTTGAAACAATAATTATCCGGAGAAAAACTAACCACGAATCGTTATAAAAAGAATGAAAAAATAATAAAATGGCCATACATATATTGCGCGCAAATTGAAAACCAGAAAATACATCTCGACTTTCACTCGTCGGTCTCCTCTCGTTGGCCGGGACCACACTTTGGCGCCCTTGCTACTTATCCCAAAAAATTTACAAAGTCCTCGTGCCTGATAAAATTAATCATGTAAATAACCATACTCCATAAAATGTGTCTACGGCTTGACCTCCTGACACAACCATATCGCCAGCCCACGACTTGTGGCGACCAATTATTATTTTTCCCTGGCCCCGCCATCAACTTAATCGAGAAATCCAAACACGTGGTCTGTGGGGAAACGGCTCGTGGATTAAATTTACGAAGTAATACAGAAAATTATCCTGCGTACATCCCACATCATACTACAAATGTTTCCGGCCGAACCTCCTGACATGTAAATAAATAGTTAAAAAGTGAAAAAATTAAAACTTCTTACCGTCTCTAGGCCTACTAATCTCGTGATCTCGCGTGTGATTTGACTTGAGATATTGTTTGTGGTGTTACTCTTTAAGTCAACAGAAATCGAGCTAATTTCTATTCTACATTCCCCTCGGACTGTTTGCGAATTCCATCCTTGATTGTTTGCACGGCTCGCTCAGCAAGTCCATTTGATGCTGGATGATAAGGAGCACTCCTGACATGCTGAATACCATTTTGCTTCATGAAGTGTTTGAACTCATCACTAGTGAAGCTAGGGGCATTATCTGATACTATCATCTCAGGTAGTCCGTGTGTGCTTTGAATGTCCACCCGGAGCTTCTCCTATTGTCCACTGATGACGTAGAGGGATTCATAACAATGGAACCTCCATTCCAATTTCGAGTGAGCATTCTAAAGATCAACCGAAGAATGCATTTTGATTCAATTGAATGGTCCCCGCATTAGTCTATATGTAGGTAGATCTGGGACCATGGGACAACTATGCCATTCCCAGGGATGTTAATGGGGCCTTAGGGCTGGGGGTTTTCCTGTGTAATTGGCAAAACAGACTCCAAACTCTTATACTGTCCTCTTCATTAAATCTGATGAATCTAGTCCTGGCCACCAGCACAGTATCACTCGGGCGAGATTTTTTATTCCTGTTCTTTTCCAGGATGACCCTCATGCACGACTCTGGAAGCCATGGTTGGTTGACCCTTCAGGGGTATGATGAATACTCTACTCCCCCCTGAGTATACATCCGTCTTGAATACTGAGCTCTGACCTGACCTTAAAATAGGGTGTGATTAACTGGTCTGGACTCTCAGCTGGCCAACCTGATTGCACAAAGTTTCGCACTCTGGACAAGACTGGGTCTTGATGTGTCCACTGCTTAATCTGGGTTGCGTTAATGGGCGAGTCCTCGATCTGTTCCATAGCAAGGATTACCTCCCCTGGTACTGGAGGTTCTTTGGATAGTTCTAACATAGGTACAAGCGACTCAATCCATCCGCATAATTCCTTTGTCCTTCACGATAGACAAGGGTATACTCGTAAGCTGCCAGCGTTAATGCCCAACGTTGGATACGTGCTGCAGAAAGTTCAGGCACTCTCCTATCCTCCTTCAGTCAGACCTAAACAGCGGTTTTTGTGGGGTCTTGTATAAAGAGTGAAAGGTTTGTCCGTACAGGTATTGATTTGAAAATTTATTCTTCACTTCCATAACACACATTGCCTAGACCTATCCCTTTTCCCAAGTGGTGAGTAGTTCCGTCTCTGATGGTGGAAGAGCTTTCGTGAGGCATAAACCGACAGGGTCGTTCCGTAACCATCTTCCATTCTTTCAACAGCTATATCTACTGGCACCCTATTCCATAAGGAGCACGCATGCCACAATCAGAGGGTATGATATGGGTTTTTCAGGGTCGTAGTGACACCAGCCCTTTCTGCTGAACATCAACCGCTCCTTAGCCGCTTTTAAATGCCTTTATTCCTTCGCTGTTTTCATCTCCCACTTCCATTTCGCAGTTTCTGTTGGATAATAATTCATGCAGGGGAGAACAACACTGTGTCGTAACAGGTTAGGTTGGAATCAGTTGATGTAAAAAGTCGCCATCACAGGAAAGGCCTTGTAAGATTACCTTTTACAGTGTTTCTGGTGGAGGCATTACACATGACTACTCGCCGCCGTCACCTTGTCAGTAGGGTAAAGGATGTATGCCCTCCGCCGACACCCCTGTGTGTGTCCTAAGATATAATAACACCTATGTATCTAGGAACAATACATTTCTTCGTTTTTTTAACTTTAAAAAAACCCCGTTTAATCCCTATGCGGCATTTGCCATCCTTTTAAGTAAATTCACGTACCTTTGACAAAAGCTCCCGATTCTGGTTTGCACCTGTAAAACCAGGAATGTCATCGTTTCGCAACGATGACTCTTGAATATTCCTTGTAAGGATTTATTTCTCCATTCGTCCTTTGGAAGATCCCCTGGAGCAGAAGCAACTCCGTATGGAAGGCGGTTATAACTATATAACCCCTTGTGAGTGTTTATCGTCACATAAGGTTTCGATTCCTCTTCAAGCTCTAATTGCTGGTAAGCATTGCTGAGATCAAGTTTGGTGAATTCCTTTCCATCACTTAAGGTTGCGTATGAGTCATCGATTTTCGGAATCGGATAATTGTCTAACTTCGACACCTCGTTGACCGTTATTTTGTAATCGCCACACAAATTCGTACCGACTTATCCTCCTTAACAATAGGAACATTAGGTGCAGCCCATTCCGAAAACTCAACAGGTTGATAGTACCCTCCTTGACCAACCGATCAAGTTCTGACTCTATCTTCTCTCGTAGAGCGTATGGTACTGGTCTCGGTTTGAAATAACGTGGTCTGACATCAGGCTCAATATAGATGTGTGCTTTCACACCTTTCACTGTTCCTCTGTGAAAACCTCTTTAAACTCGTGAACGATATTTTCAACGCTGTCTGGCACTTCAGGCTCTTGATTTGATAGTGTGAACTATCTCTGTCCAATCCAGCTTTATTTTGTTAAGCCAGTCTCGACCCAATAGGCTTGGGCCATTCCCTTCCACTACGACTAGTGGTGGTCGTTCTGCTTGGCCTTTGTATGATACATTCACTTGGCCAACTCCCAAAATAGGAATTTCCTCACTCTGTATAAGTCTTAAGCCGTTTCTCTGACTTCCTAAATGCTACGCGAATTCCCCTGCTGTCTCACTGTATTTTGCACGAATTAGAAATTGAAGACAGAAGAAGCACCTGTATCGAACTCTCAATTTAGATACTGAGCGAACCATCACTGTTCATGTTCACATATGGTAATGGGTTTTATTACCCTCGGATTAGACGAATCATGGAATAAACCTTCGAATTCAACATCACTATTCATTTAAGATCAAGTGGGTTCCCGTTGAGCGATTCCTTAACACCCAAAACTGCTCTGTGTCGATTTGTGGTGTCTCACATGATTTTTAGTGTCTTTTGCTTCCCAAGATCGACATTTATTGGCAATGTTGTCCTTTCATTTCTTTCCACACGAAAAATCCCATCCGCACCCTTGAATTTGCTTTACAAGCCCCTTAGGTGTGGTTTACCCCCATAGTGCCCACCCTGAGCGCACTTCATATTTAGGATTCCCTGATTTTGACAACTTTAGCACCCATGTGTCATGCTTTGCTCATTTAAACCTGTTACTAATCTTATGTATTTGGGAGTCGTCTGATTTTGGTTTGCTGTAGATCTGCCACATTCTTACAAGCCATTTTCATGGCCGTTGGCTGTGGTCCAGTGCCATTTTGAATGTCAATTGGCCCATCGATAACAGACTCGCCTCTGAATCCTGTCATCGTTTACACTCAACATTTCAACAAACCAATCGATCTCTGAGCATACTTTCAAGAGTGTTCCCCAAAATTAGTCTTCTGTTAAGCGACGTAATTTTCTGCTACATAGTTAGCAACTGATTCGCCATTAAGTCGGAATCTATTAAGGGAATTTGTACCTTTGGTACGATTGTCTGAAGGTTTCGGATGTTGATGGTTTTGTACGAGAGTTTTTCAGTTCATCAATGTCTTATCGCCCGGTTTAGCTGGGGCTACCCAAACTGCTAATCAGTTTATACGTTTTGCCGCCACATTCCGATAACAAAACTGACCTTTGTTTTCCTGCATCGGTAATCTCGTTGGCTGCGAAGTAATGTTCCAACCGTTCAACGTATTGGCTCCAAACCTCCGTTTCACTTTTAAACTCGTCGATTTTCCCAAAAGTCGCCATCCTGTTCTGTGTAGTGTGTACCTCGTCCACTTCCTCGTCGCCAATTGTAATAAACGATGATTGCCTCTGTGGGTTCATGTGTTATTTATTTCAAACATAGTAACGTACAGCAGCCCACCAAGATGGCTGGGCGGAAAGCATGGTCATCAAGGGAGATAACTCTAATGTACAACTCAATGAAACTATCGGTGCGTTCGTTTTACAATACTTATTACATTATGTCTTCCCACTCAGCCAACATATCCTATTTTAACATTAGGCGGAGGAACAATAGAGAACAATAGGGGCTAATTACAGGTAAGTTATAGTCTGTTTTTAGAAAATGACTTACCTGTATTTACCTGTGCTAACACCTGCACATTAAGGTCACAGTAAGCACACAGTAAGTACTTAGTACTCTACTTTTATTCTTATATTATTTTTTCTAAAATAAACGTCACATTTTACATGTAAAGATCTATTAATTTTACACAAAAACTTACAGATAGTTAATTTTTCCACATCTTGATGGTAATCTAACAATCATTTTTTAGATCTATATATATATTTGCTTTCTGAGGCATTTAGATATAAAACTATAATTAAATTAACAAATGTAACTTTTCTCCCTTTAATTAGATGATAGAAACTGTTTTATAAAAATACTGCTGTAAATATAGTTATATTTATCATTAGGCCTATTCTTATATGTAGGTTTTTCATGTAAATGCAGATACTGAGAAATTGTATGTCAAATACTAGTAAAACAATGATTATCTTATATACATTAATTATAAATTTTAGCCTATTACCAAAATAAGACAGAAATTAATGCCAAATGGTTTACAAAACGGGGAACATATATATACTGCACTTCACATGTACATATAAGTGTCTAGATTACACATGGGAAACAACTAAGTACATAGTTTGAGCTAACACCACACTGACAGTAAAATTATAATTTTCAGAATCGTTTTTTGTTTGATCAGTTGAAATTTCCAAAATTCTTTAGAATTGTTTTTAGTTTTCCAAAATTCTTTAGAATTGTTTTTAGACAAAGATCGAAGTTTCTTACAACACTTTTCTTGGAATTTCCTGTAGCTTATTCGAAGCTGTTTTCTATACTCGCTAGCTTTTTTATTCATATCAGTTTTATTAAGGACTGTTTTGTTAAACTTGTATTTAATCCTACTTTTGTTAAAAGCATTTCGTGTTAAACCACATTCTTTATCAAACCATGGTTTACTCATGTTTGTTTTTTTGTTTATGTCTTACCGTCGGAGACACAGATACTTTGCTGGCCGCCCCTTTAAGAACTTGACAAATGCCTGTGACTACATCATCATTGATTTGGTCAATATCAACCTCATCATTACCGACCAGCTGGTCTAAAGAGTTTCGAACTGCACGCAAATTCATATTTTCAGTCAGATTTAAGGCTTCTACAAATTCGTCCTTTTTAGAAGAATTCCATTTTACATTTGCAACAGTATACATATCAGTTTCATTTACTACGGCATTGGTTAAGTTTGACATATTCAAAATACAATGGATTTGGTTATGAACATCTGAAAATAAAGGATTGAAGTCACATATTTCAAATTCAGAGACTAGTCTGAAAGCTTGACTACTTAATATGAGATAATCTACTACACTAATACCTTTACATGTCACTCGGCCAACTTGTTTATCTTTACTTATTCGACCATTAGCTATATACAGAGAAGATCTTTTACAGAGTTCAAGTAAAAGATTACCATATCTATTTGGCCTGGCCTTGTCTTCACTATATCTTTGTAAGGGAATATTCTGTTCAATCAATTCATGTGCAGAGTACAAATTTTCTACATCGTCATTACTTTCCATCACATTCAAAATATCAAATAATCTTTCATCAGGTAATATATAATCAGGAGTTGTGGAAGTTCTAGCATTGAAATCTCCAATCAACATTACATTATTTATTCCATTACCATAAATAAGTAGCTCTTCTTCTATTTCTGTAAAAGCATTTTCTGATGAATAAACAGTATTTTCCGGGGGAATGTATGTACAACCAATTAAAATGTTTGAAGCAGCGTTTGTTATCTGACATTCAACCCATTGAACAATTCAGTATTAGATTGATGAAATTGTAAAATATTTGACAAGCTGGTTTTGTATAATATAACAATACCACCTGACTTTTTCTTACATTTCTGTCTGTGTTTAGCATGGAACGTATAACCCTCTGGTAAGTTAATATCATCTAATAGGTCAGTTTTAGATTCAACACATAATATTAAATCATATTCAGTAATTAAGTTGTAAAAGTCTGGATTAAGTAATTTTGATTTTAAACCACACACATTTAAGAAACATAAGCTTAATTGTTTTCCATTAGTTGGTCCATTAAGAGCAGTGTCTGAGTGACTGTCCTATTCACGATTTACTGGGGGTCGGGGTTCGTGGTAAGGACGAGGCGCGTAGTGGGGGACATTGTTTATATATAGCGTATCGTAGACCAGTCTCGCGTTTTCACCCCTACGTTTGGCTTCCCTTAGCTGTGGAGTCAACGCGGTTCGTCTCTGGACTATCTCAGGGGGGAATTGCTGAAACACCGAGAGATGTCGTTTGTCGCGGAGTTTCTCAGGTACGGCCCTCAACACGCGCTCGCGATCAGAATACTTGGCAAACCTGGCGATGATTCCCGGAGGTTTACCGTCGTTTCTCCTCCTCAACCTGTGCACGTTTTGAAGTGGATTGGTTCCTGCATCTTCTATCCCCAGTTCCTGATCGATGAAATGTTTCAATACCTGCTCGGTGTTTTCTTGTTCATTGCACGCAATTCCATTAAAAATCAAATTATATTTCATCGAGTGCGTTTTCAATTTAAGAAAGTCTTCCTTCAACTGATCATTCTCTTCCAGTAGTTCTCTGTTTCTATGCTCAATGGTAGCAACTCTGTTTTCAATTTCATAATGATGACTTTCTTCCTTTTCCAACACACCATCATGTTTTTTTTACAGTTTCTTTTATTAATTCCACTTCAGACATAATAGTTTCGATTTTTTTTTTCAAAATTCACAAATTTGTCGTTTATGGACTCCAAAAGGTCAAGTTTTGGTAATTTTTCTCCTATAAATGAATCCATTTTGGAAATTTTGTCACTTAGAATATTTATATGTGTCGTCATCATCTGAAAAGCCATGTTTGGGATTTGAACTGGGATGGGAGAAGCAGTTACCGCCGCTAAAGCCGACTGTGGAGGGGGTGGAGACGGGAAAGGTGGGGGAGCGGGGAGCCGCCGGTATCATGTTCCCTGGGTACTGGTGGCGGGCCACACATTCCATTTGGAGTACTATGGTGTAATGCACGTGATGTCTCGCGCGCGCTTACCTGTGTGACAGGTTGACCAGGTACACCTGTGATTGATGGCGTATTGTGATAACCATACATATGGGAAAAGTTCTGGTCAAAAGTTGAACACCCAGGAGAAATAGGCATGTCTCCAAACAGTGATCCATGAGCATTTGTAATTACCTGTGAGGTTTGCATTTGCGTACCTGTGCTTGTACAAGTACTAGTAGTATTCACCTGTGTCGTACATGTATCACTAGAGGTCACACGTGTAGTGAGCTGATTTTTATTCGGTGGGGTATCACCTGAGTTTTTACTTCTCCTTCTTTTTTGACTTTTCCCCATATTGTTCGTAGATGAAAAATACACTGTTTTCACACATACCTTGTACTTGACCGTTGCCACGAAATAAATTCAGGAAAAAAAGTCAATATGACCGCATATTTGTTCATTTTTGTCGGAGCTGTTTAGAACACCAACCTGCCACCCTGTCATGCGCACTCCAGTGTGTCAACACCTACGGCGCCTTTGATTGGTCAACTTCAAGATCTCTTGATTCCAATTGGCTCTCAACTTCGGGCTACTTTTCACAGCGCACTTTCTTTTAAATATCATTGTATATTCAAAGTATTAAACAATAGAATATTGGCTCTCTATTTAGGCACTATATATTATGGCGGAAAGATATTACTACACATTGTATGGTGGTAAGTTTCCCTGAATGAAGACGAAGAAATGGTCACCACGGTATAAATATAGAATTAAAGTTATGGGATAAATAAGTTCCCCAACGCGTGACTGTTGTTTATCATGTTTATCTAAACTCTCGTTAGTTAATTTTCAATTTTTTAAAAGACACTCGCTAAAGCTCGTGTCTTTTCAAAATTTGAAAATTAACTAACTCGAGTTTGATAAACATGATAAACAACAGTCACTTGTTGAGGAATCTCAATATTCAACATGAAGAGCGCATTGCATTAAAAATGAGGAATGATCTGCGAAATATTGAGAAATGGTTATATATTTTTGACAAGCATTGTTGTGTAACATGGGTGTTCGATACATAGGGTTTAGTATCAGCATATAGGATAGGTACTGTACAGAGGTAAATTCAATGTTTATGTAATGTATTAGATAAGTAAATGTTAACATTTGTTTATTTCATGCAACTGCTTGATCGAAAAGTATAAATGTATTACATCTAACTCGTTGTTTATTTATTTAAGAACCTTAATTCATCTATACACAATAAGGTCGCTGGATATCAGATACCCTAAACTGGTTGTTAGGGTTTGGTATCTTCGATACTCCAGGGGTTACTATCACTGAAGTTATATCCACCCCTGGAATATCTCAAAACTGGAGGCAACAGAATGCGCAGGTAATTTGATCTTTTGATGTACATCAAAGGAATTATATAACAATACACTGTTGTCGACTGCCTCCAGTTTACTATAAGATAGTCCAGGGGTTGATATAGCATCAGTGATAGTAACCCCTGGGGTATAGATGACGGGTTAGTTCGATCAGAACTCTCCATCTCTGGCTGATGATGGGTTTGTAAAAAGTAGCGGTATGTGTTTATTTTGGAAACGTCGCGTTATAATCTACATGACTGACCCTTATAGGCTTGACCATGATGAAGAGGACTCGACTCAGTGGTCAAGAAACTGGCTAATGTTAATGTGATGGACATATCTTTTGAAGTGACCACAGGGGTCAAGCTTTGTGAACGACCCATAACGCGCTGGAGTGTATAGTGTCAAGAGTTAAGTGTAACTTGTAACTGTCCTGTGATGTGTAAGCCTTGTTAGCTTGATCAGAAATACATAAATTGATCTGTTATGTTGAAAGTATTATCTGACCATTTCAATGGTGATCCATATCTCCTCCAGAATAGTGGGACTTCAATCTTTTCATTTGCCTTTTATAATATTATAATGCTTAGTATCTTTTTTAGAAGTCTATAATTATAGAAAGATATTAGCGAAAGCACGTACAAATCATTCACATATAAATGGACTTGTTAATGTGCTTGTAACAGTAAATCTTTTAAATGCAGGTACATTAAGCCACATTTTTACAAGTTCGTTTTCTATGTTTCAGGTTTATTTCTTTTGCAACTTAATCCAGACACATACATTCAAACACATTCAAACAAATTGAATGTTCTTCTAACGGATCTGGAACCTCACCCGCAAGGTGCAGCCGGTGGTCAGCATTTCACTTTTAAGTTTGGTCAGCTAATTTCAACCAAAACGTCTGCTGGTTTATTAAAATAAAGCTAACTATACGGATATAATTCCATCTCAGCATTTAATTTCCACTTAGCCAAACTGACGTATCAAGTATCTTTAAGGAGATATATATTATATGTAAGTAAACAAGCCATCCTTTGAAGGCGTCGAGAATAGTATCTATGTAAACGGAAATGACGTAACATAGATGGCGAGAAATCTTCGTAAACACCGGGGGCATCGCTTGTTCCACGAGAGGATCCTCGCTATATTTACGAGGGGGAAGTCGGAGGGAGAGGGGTCGCTATTTCATACAATTTTTATACAAGGAATGTTTGTGCAATTTGTTTCAAAAAAATATTTGTGTGAAGGAAGATTGGCCTTATCCATGAGTAAATTTCAGTAGTTATAATAACACATATATATACAAGGGCCCAGTTTCACGAACATAAGGAATTCCTTAACTTAAAATTCTCTTTAGGAAAGCATTACATATTTTAAGGAAGGCGCCTTAACTGAAGTTTCAGTAGCGCTTTGAGGAATTTGATGTTATATAAGGATTCAGTTCAAAACAGAAAAGTCATCTGTAGCGCGTGTACATTAATCTCTTATCTTTTCTTTCTTAACTTAAAATGCTTATGAATGTTATTCGTGAAAGTCGCTTTTAAATCTCGGGTGGAAATCTTTCTGTTTCGGCCGTAACGTTTAAAACCCCACTTTCTCATTGAAAAAAATGCCGATTTCTTTTCTTTGTAATTAGGAACAGATTTTTCTCTATTGGGGGCCCAAACCTAACTCCAAAGATGCGACGTTCGCTGAAAATAAGATTCAACAACCTGATTCATTAATCAAAACAAACTGTTCAAAATTGTTCAAGACACATTTCAGTGAAAAACAGAATGATTTTAAATGCGGTGTAATAGATTACGAGATCCATTTCCGATAAGAATGGCGTTATTTGAGGGGCGCGTTGAAGGGGTTTTAATTTAGTGGCACATAAAACAAATCGTACTGCTATGAGAAGTCTGAACAAAATTGCGTTATGCATAGTTGCAAACCAATATTCGCTGTCTAAAAAGTCGCATTCGTATACTTAATTCTGGAAAATTAAAGACGTTTATTGATTAAGATTTCGCGATCTTTAAAATAAGAATAAACCAATATTCGCTTTTTAAAAAGTCGCATTCGTAAACTTAATTCTGGAAAATTAAGGACGTTTATTGATTAAGATTTCGCGATCTTTACAATAAGAGCACCTATGGTTCTTTCGTTAGTTTTCGCAGTTTGTTTGTTGTTTCAAGTCGTATTAACTGGTAGCGTATTTTAGGATGTGCCAGAGTATTAAAGAAGGTTTTTTTGGGTTTTTTTTTTTAACTACCCTACCTCAAATTCAATTGTGTCTGACCAACGAAATTGTGCGTGAATTACTAATGAATTAAAACTTCAAAAAATGAAAACAATATAATTATAAACAGAAATTAATTGCAAGAATTTTAAAGTAAGATTGACGTGCAAATTTCCTGTGCAAAGAAACATTTCGTTTCAAATTTAAAGATTATCCATTAAGTAGATATCCCCGTCGCTGGCCCTCAAACTTGACCAGTGGACAGTGTGAAATGTTTATTGCTCCACGTGGTGTCTATTGGTCATTATCTCCGAGGTCATCGGGCACATAAATCATAGTGGTCAGTGTCTGTGTCCAGCATCTTGTGTGAGAAATGCTGTGGTCAGCGGATCCGCGTCAACACTCGTGTAAACTATAGTAGACTGACCATCAGTCTCTAGAATCATTTAATGTGGTTCGTAGTCCACTAAACCTGCATATATTGTTAGTTTTTTCCCCTAATATATATAGATCTATTAAGGAAAAAAATAAATGAAATTAAAAAACAAACTAGTATTTACAAAGGTAGATTTAGCGGACTATGTGGTTTAGTGATGGTTTTTGTCTCTAGACATACATGTATCCGATACTAATTATCATAAGTTTCAAACAGAAAGGAGATTATTACCTAGCATTCCATCTTTAAATATTGCAGAGTTACCTCCCTTGCGGGTATTTGTATCCATTAATTATGATGTCATTATTTTGTGAGAATTACGTCGGGGTTTTTTTTTTCTCTCGGGAAAATATGACGTTACGCTCCCAAACACATGGCGTCACAATAAATGTCTTTCCGCAATGGCGGATAATTCCTGATATGCAAATACGGAATATAATAATTTAATTGAGAAATTCATACTAAATTTCAAATCAAACTTAGAGTCTGGTGACCAGTCCATTAATACAACTCGACGTCACCATCCTCGATACTCTAGGGGTTCCGATCACATAGATTTCTAGATCGTAAGTGATCGGAACCCCTGGAGTATCGAGGATGCGACGTCACATGAGTATCCATGTAAAAAATATATGAAATTAAAAAAAATATGAATCCATGTATACACGTCTTATATTGGTCCAGAAAGTAATACTGCAAAGATAATATTTCAGATAACCACTGGGTACGAATAGCATACAGTAAATACTTAAAATGAAATTTATTAGTCTGGACAAATTTTGGCGAGCGGATACTGCAGGCTGATTATATTAGTTCGAGAGTCCTTATCATCAGCAGCATTAGAGCTCTGAACGACAGACCGGAGATTTAGGAGGCAGGGTATGATTATTCGTTCTAGGACGTACATGTAATGCGATCCGGAATTGAAATACAATTAGGCATTTAACGTAAACTATTAATAAATTATGGAATAGCAAATTAGTACTCTCATGCCGTGACTAATAACTGGGATAGTTTTAAAACTGAGATTCACTTCAAAGTATAACAATTGTAGTTTTTCATTGCTTATTGAGATATTTGCAGAAACATATGCAGCAGTTTCGGCAATCTTCGCGTAGGAAGTTTTTCTACCATATGTAGGAAGTTTTTCTACCATATGTAAGATCTCACGAGTTATGCCCCTTATATATATAAGCATAAAGAATGTATTATTATATATGGTGATCAGCTTTTCTAGCTGTTGGTCAATATTGTTCATGACATATATATTAGGGCTGCAACGATACACCAGTACTCGGTTACGATATGTATCACGACACATGCCTCTCGATTCGATTATTTTCGATACGATACTTCTGTTTTGTGCAATCTTGTGTTTTTACAGTTGTTTTTTTACATCTGGATTTTAAAATGTACAACTAATGCATTAATATATCATACCTAAAAGAGAAAAAATAAAAGAAGAGCATTTTTTATGTTTGATGTAATATAAACAAACATCAATAATGTTAACTCAAATTACAAAAAGGTGAAAAAAAACATAACATAAATAATCAATTAATAAAAGAGAGATGAATAACAATTAATGACTTGAGTATAAGTATCTGTAGCGAATGTAACTGTATTAAACAAAAAACAAAAAATGAAATAAAACTAGGTTCATATATTTGTATACCAATTATTGTACTTATTTAAATTGATTGAACATGGTTCAAAATTGTACATAATTATAATTCTATTATGGACTTGTTCTCATAACAACTAGCTTTTGGCCTGAAGTACCATACAATATTTCTTGACCTACTCATTAAATTATTACATTTTGTTATATGTTTAGAGAAAAAAAAAATCTCTGTGTTCATAAAATTTCTGTACAATTTTTTCATACTTGTACAATTTATTGACATTTGCTATCATTAGTATATGATTAATAAAATTAAATCTAATTAAATCCGGATTTGTTATACCTATCCGACTCCTTTATCATAATTACCAATGCCAAAATGGCGGCCATTACGACTGCAAAATTTATGACTACCTTCAGACAGTGTAGGCCTATTTTACACTAAAACTGTGAATAAATCATCAACAATTGTTAAAAGTGTTTGCTTTTTATGTGGTTCTTACTAGCTGTAGTCATAAAATTTATTATAAAGGCTTTAAAAGTTGGTAGCTTGTTTCCAAGGCTGGCCGACTTCTGCGACACATTTGAATAGTGACACAAGCTCACTACAAGACTTAATAGCTACAGGCTCAGAATGTTAATCAAAACAGGTTGGGAGATGATCAGAGAGTGTTGACACCTCTTTTGAGTGTGATCCCAGTGTCTGATTATCTTGATATGGTTAAGATTTATTGCTACAAGTGGTAGTTTGCTTGTTTGATTAATTAACGTCCTATTAACAGCTATGGTCATGTAAATACAGCCTCCCATGTATGCGGTGTGTTGCGTATATGTTGTGTGAGGTGCGTGTTTTGGGAGACTGGTATATTCATGTTGTGTCTTCTTGTATAGTGGAACTGTTGCCCTTTTCATAGTGCTATATCACTGAAACATGCCGCCGAAGACACCAAGCAAGTAGTCTAAAGACTGCATCGTATCGAACCGAAACGTGAAGGCTGTATCGTTAAAATCGTATTGACATACAAATATCATGATTCAATGTGTATTGCGATGAATCGTTTCAGCCCTAATATATATCATGATCAGTCAATTCAGATGTACGGAACATTAGATCAATCTTAGAATAAACAGCTTTCAACTATCATTTTAGTGCCAATCAGTATCACTGATCAGTGTTTAGAATCATAATTCAAATTTGACAAGATAGTGATAATCATAAGAATTAATTGTATAAGATTTGACTGTTTTTTGTGTTTTTAATCCGTTTTGTATTTTGTTAGCCAAATGACATGCCTTCTTGCTGAGGTATAATCATAAATTAAAATTTGAAGAAAATTGAATCTGAAAAACATAAAGACATGCGGTAGTAGCCTGAAGACGTTTTAAACATGAAAGTAAACCACAAATTAAATGTCAATTGAAAATTTGACGGTCTACTATTATAAACTATAATTCTGAGTTCTGCTCCAAGCCAGATTATTATTCAGACAAAAAAAAATCTCATGTCATGTGCAATAATCTACAATGAATGAATGATGTATTCAATTTCACATTCATAAAATGCAGTTTACATTTCTCAAAAAATAAATACGGTTTAACGTTTGTAAATTCTAGTATAGGACTGAAAATTACGCATAAATAAAACAATAATATGCCAGTGAGGTGGTTAAAATCAACAATTAATTTGTCTCTAGAAACGAGATGGGGTAAAATGGCACTGAAAACGTAGAAATTGAGCATCTGCATGGACGCATATTTACATTGTCGAATACATGCATGTGTAATGCTCGACATCCTAACAACCGAAACACGATTTAAATTCTACTTCTAGCTAAAAAAATAGAGTAGGCCAGTCTACGTATATATACTGTACCGTTACGACTACGACTGACAATACTCTGCTTTTGTGACTTGACAACGATCTACAGACCAATGCTAAGATAGGAAATGAGATATACGAAAAGTACAGCTTACGTCTACGGAAGTTACTGTCAGTCTGTCACCAATAGGGAGAAAAACTATCGTTCTCTTGGATTCAGCATCAGTGAAAATATTGATTGATATTGTAACATGCACGTTGATTAGTCGAAAGTTTTCAATGTAGACCAATCAGCGTTTAGATAACAAATGTCGTCAAAGCGAGCACCTGCACAAACTAAATTGGAAAATTCATTCATTCATTTTCCAGCCGCCTATCATAACTGGGCCAATAAAAAAAATCGTCATTTACATATAATGTGAAATAGGCGCATGTAACTTAGATAAAAATAAAGAAATGGATCAAAAAGTAATAATTAATACAATATCCAGGCATGTAAATTATGACACACAAAATGGTTATCCTAATACATTACTTACATTTTTTAGCATCGATGATGCAAATAAAATGGTGAATGGTCCAGTGGATATCTCTTCCGGGTCGAAGGTGGACGAATCTTGCCAGCGAAGACCGATTAAAATTAAATACGCGATGGCAAATTAGTTACTTGAGTCATGTACGAATTATTTTATTACACATTAGACTAACCGATTATTATCGATTAATACAATTTTGTGCTCTTAATTATGTAATCTGACTTCTCCACAATTCTTCTTACGTGCACAATAATAATGTTGCATGTGCAGAGCACAGAACTATATTTCAAGTAATACGATTTTGACTGTAATACCGGTCGAACTAATGTTACGTTTCTGTTTGTATATTATATATTAAAATACGCATTTTTTCACATTACGATGTGAATCTGCGTGCAATAAAATACATGCAAAACACTTTTTGTTGTTAAAGTAATTTTACTTACTTAATTAAACACATTCAATAAAATGATTAGTAAAAGCAGTAATAGGAAGGCAGCATTTTGATTGTTAAATGGCAATGAATGGAAATTTATGAATGGAAGTTTATGAATGAAATGGTTCAACGAAATCCACCACTAGGATGTCGTTGTGGGGCAAGTCCTACTATATTTTACAAATTAAATTAGGCCAAAAACCAGACGAATATAAACACAAGCGCTAGCGCTGTGTTAAAAAT
>NW_027188032.1:0-50478 GCF_041381155.1 Argopecten irradians | reverse complement strand
AAGCATCAATGACGTCATAATACACACCACAGTAACTAACCACCAAATACAATATTACCAACATCAGAAAATGGCCCGAAGAAAAAGCTGGCATTCTAAAAGAACGAGAAGGGAAGCGATAACCCTGATCAAGCCAAACAGAAGACGGGCCAGGGAGCTATCCATAGAGCATCCATCTCTACTACCTTGTTCAAATGATGATGTGGAAAGACAGCCAAGTCAGCCTGCAGCTACGGTGTCCAGGCTTTCTTTGATCACATAGATGCCGTAGATTACCGGTAATCAAGGTTCAACTGTGGTAGGCAAGCTTAGACCTCTGCAATATAAGAGAATGGCTTTACACAGGGCATTGATATTTATAAACAATACCAATAACAATGAAAACATAATAGTCTCACCTACAGTCCCTATCCACACTATGCCAAGCATTTGCATCACACGCATGTGCTCAGCCCAAATTTGGTGTCCATATAGTGAAGAGATTTGGTCTCTGCCCTACAGTTAAAGGTCAGTGTGAACACTGCAAATTTGAAACTTCTTTGATTAAGATGTACACAGAAAATAGTGTCGTCGGGCGGAAAGGGGCCAGCTGCGGGGGCAATAAAACTCAAGAGTCTTGTGCTGGCTACCTTGAAATCCAAGGTAGGGCCCGTCCGATGTGCATTTATTTTTGACGTGCATGAATATCAAACCAATGAGCCGGTCATACATACAGAGAACTTTTAGTAGACTTAGCACAAAAATGACCGAGCTTAACAAAGCTTCTATGCTTGAAAACCAGAGGTTTGTACGAGAGTGCCTAGAGTTGCTTGGTAAAAGGCCTGTTGTTGCCGTGGAAACTGATATGGCATATAACAACAGGCTCCAAGCTGGATTCGAGGCAGCCTCGGCTTCCTTTTCCCCACTTGTGGAACAGGAAACCAAATGCAAAACTGACACTAGCTATGGAGACAGGAAACAAGTTATGCCTGAAACCAAGCTGTGATCACTCTGGTGCTCACTGTTCTAGGACTTATGGTGTAGACCAGACCATGTCCTCCGGTGAACGAGCGCTTACTCTGAAAAACCTGGAGAGTGTTCGAACTGCCAATATCGTCGGTGTCAAATCTCTGATGACTGACGGCAGCAGTCAGTACCCTAAATTGGTAAGAGATTATTGTAATACAACTGGTCTTAACATACAACATGAAACCTGTTTCCTTCATTTGTTGAGAAACTTGTACAAAAAGCTGAGAGCTTTAAAGCTTACCTCCATTGACCATAACTTTGATAAAGATGTGTTCATGGAGAAGCTTGCCTCATGTGTGCGCTGTCGCATTAGACTGGAACTAGCACGCATTCGACAAAGCTGTACTGGTGACCTGTTCATATCAAGATCCCAGACAGCTTTGCGAACTATTATGCCATGCTTAAGCGGTTTACACACCACCACTGCCGTGCAAACTCTGTCGTCTGTGTGGCTCATCTTCCCTCGTACAACACACGACACTTGCCATATGGTCAGCATTTGGACCTAAACAGAGAAGATGAGCTTAAAGTACAAACAGTCATAAAACAACAGCCTGTCTCTCGCAACACTCAAAAAGATACCAAACCTACAAACAACAAACAAAACAGAAAGTCTGAACCACCGTGCTTTCACATACGCACCAAAAAGCACCCTGTGGGGAAGAAATTTTGACGGGCTGTGTCACTCAGCAGTACACTCAGATAGTTTAGGGACAGGCCAATCAGCACTTATCCTGAGTAAGTCTATTGGCCTGAAATACCACCGACATGATCCCTTTTGGAACAATATATTTAAGAAATGGCTAAAAGGGATCGCATCGATAGGTACCATGCTCTAAGAAAGCGCACTGCTCAGTACAAGTACATACGACACTTAGGTAAATTAAAGAAATGTAACCGTAAGATTCGAACACAATCACTATATGCACAGAGCACCCCCGAACAAGCTACCCCACACACAACTATGGTGTAAACTTAACAAATCACTGAACATAAACTTGAACAGAAAGAACACTAATATATGCAAAGAACTATGGTGTGTCAAATCAGTAAACTTGAACAATAACACAATCATGAACACGTTTACTCACCAATCTCTAAAACACACAGTTAGCAAACCCACGATGCCCTGTACAAGCCTTGTCTAAATTACATCGCTTCCTATCACTGTTGACCTTGCACGGTTCCAGGGACAAGTGCTGGATTTTAACACATAACCTGTTGTGACAAATATGTGACACGTGCAACTGAGGGGATAATGGCATACAATTATTTTGAAGGAAATACTGTAGACGGTGAACAGTGACGCGCCGCCTGTGATTTCGAAACATCAGCCGGATGACGCCATAACCGTCCTTATTTATTGTGCCCACCAGGTTTTACAGCGATCACTGGAAACTGTAAAATTAGACAGTTTTTCAATAAACATCTGCTTTTCAGCAGCAGTAATCACAGAACTGAATATTACAGACATCGTGAATGTGTAACCACATGTAGCACAGACCTAGCAACAGAAAATCATACAAAAATGAATCAAATATCATGTACATGGAATTATCACCAGAAAATCTTACCTTCACAACTGGTAACCACTGGAAATAGTCCTTGAAATACAGGATAAATACAAGAAACCATTATGAGAAGACTGGTCTGTCCTAAACCTCTTAAAAAAATCAACTGCCAACACTGAACCAATGAACTTACTAATGCACTGCAAGCTTCATGACCATGTAAACAAGAGATTTCCAACCGGATGTACAGAGTTAACCCCCTTAATAATGCACTTTAACAATAAATGCTCATAATTCAGGCCTAAAACTACATGGTTTGTTTTGTTTTTAGTTTGAAATAGTAAATAATAGAATATGGGACTGTTAAATGTGCTATTAAGCACTGATTTCAAAGAAATTGGGTATTTTACAGCCTCAATAAGGTAGCAGTGTACAGTAAGATAGCAAGTTCCTGCAAAATAAGCCATGTGCCTTTGAATATGTGAACACAGTCAGAAAACCATGCATGCAATACATATTAAAGTATATATATTCATAATCTACAGAATATTTGCAATTATTTTCTAAAATTGGATCAAAGATAAGCAGGATTTGACCTTGTGTTCAGGATATGTGAAAACCATGGTAACGACATCAAAAACCATGAAAAAATGCAAAAAAATCACTGTTTTCAACCAAAATTACACCCCTCCTACTAGAAATTTTTTTTCTTGAATCCAGTTTAAACTTGATACACACTATCTGGACGGCACAATAAGCCATATTTGGATATAGGTATATCATTAAACTTTTGAGCAATCTTACCTCGTGTCACAACTACCAATTTCTGCTGCTTAAATGACCCGTACTTCCTGTATAGCCTCATATTCGTATAAGCTCTGATCCCATAATCTCGAACCCATTTCTCACAGAGTTTTTAATAAAAATATAAAGTCTGTATACAACACTTCATGTTTAATATACCGTATATAGGATATATGTATTTTTATATTTTTTATGCATGCATTAATAAAGGGATTGTCTGTCTTATTAAAAATATCACCCATGTCCACACCCTCTTACTGTACACTGCTACCTTATACACCACTTTGTTTGTTTTTTAAATTCTATAAAAGTCATTTAAAGACATGTACAAGGTTATAACGAGCAAAACGGTACCTCATTATACTGTGTATCTCAAAAACTGACCAAGTTATGAAGGTTTCACTGAGCCATGTATTTCTTGGAAATATCACTGTGCAAGTAAACTGAATAAAGCAAATGTTGACACATTTTAAACTTCAATATCTATGTATAATACATAGCTATACACTCATGTTACCTCTACTTTAAAGGATTTGATAATGATTTACAATTCCCAACAGTTTTTAAAGTAATTGGTACCACAATTCATCTAAAAATTCATGATTTATCACAAAATGAGCCTAAAATCTACATAAAATGGCCCCTTTTCACACTATTTAAAACCTGTTTTAATAAATCTAAGAAATTTTCTTGCCATAAGTGCATAGAATATATATCAAGTAAGAGTTCTGAACAAATTTGAACAGTGAAAATTCCTCAGTTTAGGCACACAAAACAGAAAACTAGAGAAAAGTCACTTCAGGCCTCAGCCTATTGACAATACCAAGGGGAGGTAATTTGGAAATGAAAATTACTATAAACAGCTACAAGTGGTGATTTTGACTGTTTTAATGATTGGAAATTGTACCAAAAGGAAAATTGTTCATGAGTTACAGGGATTAATAGAGAAATTACATGTTTTTCACCTAATGTTTACAATAACTGTTGTTATGATGTCTGACATGATGTCATCCATTCTGTGACGTCATCAACAGAGCATTGATGACGTCATAAAGCATCAATGACGTCATAATACACACCACAGTAACTAACCACCAAATACAATATTACCAACATCAGAAAATGGCCCGAAGAAAAAGCTGGCATTCTAAAAGAACGAGAAGGGAAGCGATAACCCTGATCAAGCCAAACAGAAGACGGGCCAGGGAGCTATCCATAGAGCATCCATCTCTACTACCTTGTTCAAATGATGATGTGGAAAGACAGCCAAGTCAGCCTGCAGCTACGGTGTCCAGGCCTTTCTTTGATCACATAGATGCCGTAGATACCGGTAATCAAGGTTCAACTGTGGTAGGCAAGCTTAGACCTCTGCAATATAAAGAGAATGGCTTTACACAGGGCATTGATAATATAAACAATACCAATAACAATGAAAACATAATAGTCTCACTACAGTCCCTATCCACACTATGCCAAGCATTTGCATCACACGCATGTGCTCAGCCCAAATTTGGTGTCCATATAGTGAAGAGATTTGGTCTCTGCCCTACAGTTAAAGGTCAGTGTGAACACTGCAAATTTGAAACTTCTTTGATTAAGATGTACACAGAAATAGTGTCGTCGGGCGGAAAGGGGCCAGCTGCGGGGGCAATAAACAAGAGTCTTGTGCTGGCTACCTTGAAATCCAAGGTGGGCCCGTCCGATGTGCATTTATTTTTGACGTGCATGAATATCAAACCAATGAGCCGGTCATACATACAGAGAACTTTTAGTAGACTTAGCACAAAAATGACCGAGCTTAACAAAGCTTCTATGCTTGAAAACCAGAGGTTTGTACGAGAGTGCCTAGAGTTTGCTTGGTAAAAGGCCTGTTGTTGCCGTGGAAACTGATATGGCATATAACAACAGGCTCCAAGCTGGATTCGAGGCAGCCTCGGCTTCCTTTTCCCCACTTGTGGAACAGGAAACCAAATGCAAACTGACACTAGCTATGGAGACAGGAAACAAGTTATGCCTGAAACCAAGCTGTGATCACTCTGGTGCTCACTGTTCTAGGACTTATGGTGTAGACCAGACCATGTCCTCCGGTGAACGAGCGCTTACTCTGAAAAACCTGGAGAGTGTTCGAACTGCCAATATCGTCGGTGTCAAATCTCTGATGACTGACGGCAGCAGTCAGTACCCTAAATTGGTAAGAGATTATTGTAATACAACTGGTCTTAACATACAACATGAAACCTGTTTCCTTCATTTGTTGAGAAACTTGTACAAAAAGCTGATAGCTTTAAAGCTTACCTCCATTGACCATAACTTTGATAAAGATGTGTTCATGGAGAAGCTTGCCTCATGTGTGCGCTGTCGCATTAGACTGGAACTAGCACGCATTCGACAAAGCTGTACTGGTGACCTGTTCATATCAAGATCCCAGACAGCTTTGCGAACTATTATGCCATGCTTAAGCGGTTTACACACCAACTGCCGTGCAAACTCTGTCGTCTGTGTGGCTCATCTTCCCTCGTACAACACACGACACTTGCCATATGGTCAGCATTTGGACCTAAACAGAGAAGATGAGCTTAAAGTACAAACAGTCATAAACAACAGCCTGTCTCTCGCAACACTCAAAAAGATACCAAACCTACAAACAACAAACAAAACAGAAAGTCTGAACCACCGTGCTTTCACATACGCACCAAAAAGCACCCTGTGGGGAAGAAATTTTGACGGGCTGTGTCACTCAGCAGTACACTCAGATAGTTTAGGGACAGGCCAATCAGCACTTATCCTGAGTAAGTCTATTGGCCTGAAATACCACCGACATGATCCCTTTTGGAAAGAAATGGCTAAAAGGGATCGCATCGATAGGTACCATGCTCTAAGAAAGCGCACTGCTCAGTACAAGTACATACGACACTTAGGTAAATTAAAGAAATGTAACCGTAAGATTCGAACACAATCACTATATGCACAGAGCACCCCCGAACAAGCTACCACACACAACTATGGTGTAAACTTAACAAATCACTGAACATAAACTTGAACAGAAAGAACACTAATATATGCAAAGAACTATGGTGTGTCAAATCAGTAAACTTGAACAATAACACAATCATGAACACGTTTACTCACCAATCTCTAAAACACACAGTTAGCAAACCCACGATGCCCTGTACAAGCCTTGTCTAAATTACATCGCTTCCTATCACTGTTGACCTTGCACGGTTCCAGGGACAAGTGCTGGATTTTAACACATAACCTGTTGTGACAAATATGTGACACGTGCAACTGAGGGGATAATGGCATACAATTATTTTGAAGGAAATACTGTAGACGGTGAACAGTGACGCGCCGCCTGTGATTTCGAAACATCAGCCGGATGACGCCATAACCGTCCTTATTTATTGTGCCCACCCAGGTTTTACAGCGATCACTGGAAACTGTAAAATTAGACAGTTTTTCAATAAACATCTGCTTTTCAGCAGCAGTAATCACAGAACTGAATATTACAGACATCGTGAATGTGTAACCACATGTAGCACAGACCTAGCAACAGAAAATCATACAAAAATGAATCAAATATCATGTACATGGAATTATCACCAGAAATCTTACCTTCACAACTGGTAACCATGGAAATAGTCCTTGAAATACAGGATAAATACAAGAAACCATTATGAGAAGACTGGTCTGTCCTAAACCTCTTAAAAAAATCAACTGCCAACACTGAACCAATGAACTTACTAATGCACTGCAAGCTTCATGACCATGTAAACAAGAGATTTCCAACCGGATGTACAGAGTTAACCCCCCCTTAATAATGCACTTTAACAATAAATGCTCATAATTCAGGCCTAAAACTACATGGTTTGTTTTGTTTTTAGTTTGAAATAGTAAATAATAGAATATGGGACTGTTAAATGTGCTATTAAGCACTGATTTCAAAGAAATTGGGTATTTTACAGCCTCAATAATACACCACTTTGTTTGTTTTTTAATTCTATAAAAGTCATTTAAAGACATGTACAAGGTTATAACGAGCAAAACGGTACCTCATTATACTGTGTATCTCAAAAACTGACCAAGTTATGAAGGTTTCACTGAGCCATGTATTTCTTGGAAATATCACTGTGCAAGTAAACTGAATAAAGCAAATGTTGACACATTTTAAACTTCAATATCTATGTATAATACATAGCTATACACTCATGTTACCTCTACTTTAAAGGATTTGATAATGATTTACAATTCCCAACAGTTTTTAAAGTAATTGGTACCACAATTCATCTAAAAATTCATGATTTATCACAAAATGAGCCTAAAATCTACATAAAATGGCCCCTTTTCACACTATTTAAAACCTGTTTTTAATAAATCTAAGAAATTTTCTTGCCATAAGTGCATAGAATATATATCAAGTAAGAGTTCTGAACAAATTTGAACAGTGAAAATTCCTCAGTTTAGGCACACACAAAACAGAAAACTAGAGAAAAAGTCACTTCAGGCCTCAGCCTATTGACAATACCAAGGGGAGGTAATTTGGAAATGAAAATTACTATAAACAGCTACAAGTGGTGATTTTGACTGTTTTAATGATTGGAAATTGTACCAAAAGGAAAATTGTTCATGAGTTACAGGGATTAATAGAGAAATTACATGTTTTTCACCTAATGTTTACAATAACTGTTGTTATGATGTCTGACATGATGTCATCCATTCTGTGACGTCATCAACAGAGCATTGATGACGTCATAAAGCATCAATGACGTCATAATACACACCACAGTAACTAACCACCAAATACAATATTACCAACATCAGAAAATGGCCCGAAGAAAAAGCTGGCATTCTAAAAGAACGAGAAGGGAAGCGATAACCCTGATCAAGCCAAACAGAAGACGGGCCAGGGAGCTATCCATAGAGCATCCATCTCTACTACCTTGTTCAAATGATGATGTGGAAAGACAGCCAAGTCAGCCTGCAGCTACGGTGTCCAGGCCTTTCTTTGATCACATAGATGCCGTAGATACCGGTAATCAAGGTTCAACTGTGGTAGGCAAGCTTAGACCTCTGCAATATAAAGAGAATGGCTTTACACAGGGCATTGATAATATAAACAATACCAATAACAATGAAAACATAATAGTCTCACTACAGTCCCTATCCACACTATGCCAAGCATTTGCATCACACGCATGTGCTCAGCCCAAATTTGGTGTCCATATAGTGAAGAGATTTGGTCTCTGCCCTACAGTTAAAGGTCAGTGTGAACACTGCAAATTTGAAACTTCTTTGATTAAGATGTACACAGAAATAGTGTCGTCGGGCGGAAAGGGGCCAGCTGCGGGGGCAATAAACAAGAGTCTTGTGCTGGCTACCTTGAAATCCAAGGTGGGCCCGTCCGATGTGCATTTATTTTTGACGTGCATGAATATCAAACCAATGAGCCGGTCATACATACAGAGAACTTTTAGTAGACTTAGCACAAAAATGACCGAGCTTAACAAAGCTTCTATGCTTGAAAACCAGAGGTTTGTACGAGAGTGCCTAGAGTTGCTTGGTAAAAGGCCTGTTGTTGCCGTGGAAACTGATATGGCATATAACAACAGGCTCCAAGCTGGATTCGAGGCAGCCTCGGCTTCCTTTTCCCCACTTGTGGAACAGGAAACCAAATGCAAACTGACACTAGCTATGGAGACAGGAAACAAGTTAAGCCTGAAACCAAGCTGTGATCACTCTGGTGCTCACTGTTTTAGGACTTATGGTGTAGACCAGACCATGTCCTCCGGTGAACGAGCGCTTACTCTGAAAAACCTGGAGAGTGTTCGAACTGCCAATATCGTCGGTGTCAAATCTCTGATGACTGACGGCAGCAGTCAGTACCCTAAATTGGTAAGAGATTTTTGTAATACAACTGGTCTTAACATACAAACATACAACATGAAACCTGTTTCCTTCATTTGTTGAGAAACTTGTACAAAAAGCTGAGAGCTTTAAAGCTTACCTCCATTGACCATAACTTTGATAAAGATGTGTTCATGGAGAAGCTTGCCTCATGTGTGCGCTGTCGCATTAGACTGGAACTAGCACGCATTCGACAAAGCTGTACTGGTGACCTGTTCATATCAAGATCCCAGACAGCTTTGCGAACTATTATGCCATGCTTAAGCGGTTCTTACACACCAACTGCCGTGCAAACTCTGTCGTCTGTGTGGCTCATCTTCCCTCGTACAACACACGACACTTGCCATATGGTCAGCATTTGGACCTAAACAGAGAAGATGAGCTTAAAGTACAAACAGTCATAAACAACAGCCTGTCTCTCGCAACACTCAAAAAGATACCAAACCTACAAACAACAAACAAAACAGAAAGTCTGAACCACCGTGCTTTCACATACGCACCAAAAAGCACCCTGTGGGGAAGAAATTTTGACGGGCTGTGTCACTCAGCAGTACACTCAGATAGTTTAGGGACAGGCCAATCAGCACTTATCCTGAGTAAGTCTATTGGCCTGAAATACCACCGACATGATCCCTTTTGGAAAGAAATGGCTAAAAGGGATCGCATCGATAGGTACCATGCTCTAAGAAAGCGCACTGCTCAGTACAAGTACATACGACACTTAGGTAAATTAAAGAAATGTAACCGTAAGATTCGAACACAATCACTATATGCACAGAGCACCCCCGAACAAGCTACCACACACAACTATGGTGTAAACTTAACAAATCACTGAACATAAACTTGAACAGAAAGAACACTAATATATGCAAAGAACTATGGTGTGTCAAATCAGTAAACTTGAACAATAACACAATCATGAACACGTTTACTCACCAATCTCTAAAACACACAGTTAGCAAACCCACGATGCCCTGTACAAGCCTTGTCTAAATTACATCGCTTCCTATCACTGTTGACCTTGCACGGTTCCAGGGACAAGTGCTGGATTTTAACACATAACCTGTTGTGACAAATATGTGACACGTGCAACTGAGGGGATAATGGCATACAATTATTTTGAAGGAAATACTGTAGACGGTGAACAGTGACGCGCCGCCTGTGATTTCGAAACATCAGCCGGATGACGCCATAACCGTCCTTATTTATTGTGCCCACCCAGGTTTTACAGCGATCACTGGAAACTGTAAAATTAGACAGTTTTTCAATAAACATCTGCTGCTTTTCAGCAGCAGTAATCACAGAACTGAATATTACAGACATCGGGAATGTGTAACCACATGTAGCACAGACCTAGCAACAGAAAATCATACAAAAATGAATCAAATATCATGTACATGGAATTATCACCAGAAATCTTACCTTCACAACTGGTAACCATGGAAATAGTCCTTGAAATACAGGATAAATACAAGAAACCATTATGAGAAGACTGGTCTGTCCTAAACCTCTTAAAAAAATCAACTGCCAACACTGAACCAATGAACTTACTAATGCACTGCAAGCTTCATGACCATGTAAACAAGAGATTTCCAACCGGATGTACAGAGTTAACCCCCCTTAATAATGCACTTTAACAATAAATGCTCATAATTCAGGCCTAAAACTACATGGTTTGTTTTGTTTTTAGTTTGAAATAGTAAATAATAGAATATGGGACTGTTAAATGTGCTATTAAGCACTGATTTCAAAGAAATTGGGTATTTTACAGCCTCAATAATACACCACTTTGTTTGTTTTTTAATTCTATAAAAGTCATTTAAAGACATGTACAAGGTTATAACGAGCAAAACGGTACCTCATTATACTGTGTATCTCAAAAACTGACCAAGTTATGAAGGTTTCACTGAGCCATGTATTTCTTGGAAATATCACTGTGCAAGTAAACTGAATAAAGCAAATGTTGACACATTTTAAACTTCAATATCTATGTATAATACATAGCTATACACTCATGTTACCTCTACTTTAAAGGATTTGATAATGATTTACAATTCCCAACAGTTTTTTAAAGTAATTGGTACCACAATTCATCTAAAAATTCATGATTTATCACAAAATGAGCCTAAAATCTACATAAAATGGCCCCTTTTCACACTATTTAAAACCTGTTTTAATAAATCTAAGAAATTTTCTTGCCATAAGTGCATAGAATATATATCAAGTAAGAGTTCTGAACAAATTTGAACAGTGAAAATTCCTCAGTTTAGGCACACAAAACAGAAAACTAGAGAAAAGTCACTTCAGGCCTCAGCCTATTGACAATACCAAGGGGAGGTAATTTGGAAATGAAAATTACTATAAACAGCTACAAGTGGTGATTTTGACTGTTTTAATGATTGGAAATTGTACCAAAAGGAAAATTGTTCATGAGTTACAGGGATTAATAGAGAAATTACATGTTTTTCACCTAATGTTTACAATAACTGTTGTTATGATGTCTGACATGATGTCATCCATTCTGTGACGTCATCAACAGAGCATTGATGACGTCATAAAGCATCAATGACGTCATAATACACACCACAGTAACTAACCACCAAATACAATATTACCAACATCAGAAAATGGCCCGAAGAAAAAGCTGGCATTCTAAAAGAACGAGAAGGGAAGCGATAACCCTGATCAAGCCAAACAGAAGACGGGCCAGGGAGCTATCCATAGAGCATCCATCTCTACTACCTTGTTCAAATGATGATGTGGAAAGACAGCCAAGTCAGCCTGCAGCTACGGTGTCCAGGCCTTTCTTTGATCACATAGATGCCGTAGATACCGGTAATCAAGGTTCAACTGTGGTAGGCAAGCTTAGACCTCTGCAATATAAAGAGAATGGCTTTACACAGGGCATTGATAATATAAACAATACCAATAACAATGAAAACATAATAGTCTCACTACAGTCCCTATCCACACTATGCCAAGCATTTGCATCACACGCATGTGCTCAGCCCAAATTTGGTGTCCATATAGTGAAGAGATTTGGTCTCTGCCCTACAGTTAAAGGTCAGTGTGAACACTGCAAATTTGAAACTTCTTTGATTAAGATGTACACAGAAATAGTGTCGTCGGGCGGAAAGGGGCCAGCTGCGGGGGCAATAAACAAGAGTCTTGTGCTGGCTACCTTGAAATCCAAGGTGGGCCCGTCCGATGTGCATTTATTTTTGACGTGCATGAATATCAAACCAATGAGCCGGTCATACATACAGAGAACTTTTAGTAGACTTAGCACAAAAATGACCGAGCTTAACAAAGCTTCTATGCTTGAAAACCAGAGGTTTGTACGAGAGTGCCTAGAGTTGCTTGGTAAAAGGCCTGTTGTTGCCGTGGAAACTGATATGGCATATAACAACAGGCTCCAAGCTGGATTCGAGGCAGCCTCGGCTTCCTTTTCCCCCACTTGTGGAACAGGAAACCAAATGCAAACTGACACTAGCTATGGAGACAGGAAACAAGTTATGCCTGAAACCAAGCTGTGATCACTCTGGTGCTCACTGTTCTAGGACTTATGGTGTAGACCAGACCATGTCCTCCGGTGAACGAGCGCTTACTCTGAAAAACCTGGAGAGTGTTCGAACTGCCAATATCGTCGGTGTCAAATCTCTGATGACTGACGGCAGCAGTCAGTACCCTAAATTGGTAAGAGATTATTGTAATACAACTGGTCTTAACATACAACATGAAACCTGTTTCCTTCATTTGTTGAGAAACTTGTACAAAAAGCTGAGAGCTTTAAAGCTTACCTCCATTGACCATAACTTTGATAAAGATGTGTTCATGGAGAAGCTTGCCTCATGTGTGCGCTGTCGCATTAGACTGGAACTAGCACGCATTCGACAAAGCTGTACTGGTGACCTGTTCATATCAAGATCCCAGACAGCTTTGCGAACTATTATGCCATGCTTAAGCGGTTTACACACCAACTGCCGTGCAAACTCTGTCGTCTGTGTGGCTCATCTTCCCTCGTACAACACACGACACTTGCCATATGGTCAGCATTTGGACCTAAACAGAGAAGATGAGCTTAAAGTACAAACAGTCATAAACAACAGCCTGTCTCTCGCAACACTCAAAAAGATACCAAACCTACAAACAACAAACAAAACAGAAAGTCTGAACCACCGTGCTTTCACATACGCACCAAAAAGCACCCTGTGGGGAAGAAATTTTGACGGGCTGTGTCACTCAGCAGTACACTCAGATAGTTTAGGGACAGGCCAATCAGCACTTATCCTGAGTAAGTCTATTGGCCTGAAATACCACCGACATGATCCCTTTTGGAAAGAAATGGCTAAAAGGGATCGCATCGATAGGTACCATGCTCTAAGAAAGCGCACTGCTCAGTACAAGTACATACGACACTTAGGTAAATTAAAGAAATGTAACCGTAAGATTCGAACACAATCACTATATGCACAGAGCACCCCCCGAACAAGCTACCCACACACAACTATGGTGTAAACTTAACAAATCACTGAACATAAACTTGAACAGAAAGAACACTAATATATGCAAAGAACTATGGTGTGTCAAATCAGTAAACTTGAACAATAACACAATCATGAACACGTTTACTCACCAATCTCTAAAACACACAGTTAGCAAACCCACGATGCCCTGTACAAGCCTTGTCTAAATTACATCGCTTCCTATCACTGTTGACCTTGCACGGTTCCAGGGACAAGTGCTGGATTTTAACACATAACCTGTTGTGACAAATATGTGACACGTGCAACTGAGGGGATAATGGCATACAATTATTTTGAAGGAAATACTGTAGACGGTGAACAGTGACGCGCCGCCTGTGATTTCGAAACATCAGCCGGATGACGCCATAACCGTCCTTATTTATTGTGCCCACCCAGGTTTTACAGCGATCACTGGAAACTGTAAAATTAGACAGTTTTTCAATAAACATCTGCTTTTCAGCAGCAGTAATCACAGAACTGAATATTACAGACATCGTGAATGTGTAACCACATGTAGCACAGACCTAGCAACAGAAAATCATACAAAAATGAATCAAATATCATGTACATGGAATTATCACCAGAAATCTTACCTTCACAACTGGTAACCATGGAAATAGTCCTTGAAATACAGGATAAATACAAGAAACCATTATGAGAAGACTGGTCTGTCCTAAACCTCTTAAAAAAATCAACTGCCAACACTGAACCAATGAACTTACTAATGCACTGCAAGCTTCATGACCATGTAAACAAGAGATTTCCAACCGGATGTACAGAGTTAACCCCCCTTAATAATGCACTTAAACAAAAAATGCTCATAATTCAGGCCTAAAACTACATTGTTTGTTTTGTTTTTAGTTTGAAATAGTAAATAATAGAATAGTGGGACTGTTAAATGTGCTATTAAGCACTGATTTCAAAGAAATTGGGTATTTTACAGCTCAATAAGGTAGCAGTGTACAGTAAGATCAGCAAGTTCCTGCAAAATAAGCCATGTGCCTTTGAATATGTGAACAAAGTCAGAAAACCATGCATGCAATACAATATTAAAAGTATATATATTCATAATCACAGAATATTTGCAATTATTTTCTAAAATCTGGATCAAAGATAAGCAGGATTTGACCTTGTGTTTCAGGATATGTGAAAACCATGGTAACGACATCAAAAACCATGAAAAAATGCAAAAAATCACTGTTTATCAACCCAAAATTACATACACCCCTCCTACTAGAAATTTTTTTCTTGAATCCAGTTTAAACTTGATTACACACTATCTGGACGGCACAATAGGAGAGAAACACAATAAGCCATATTGGATATAGGATATATCATTAAACTTTTGAGCAATCTTACCTCGTGTCACAACTACCAATTTCTGCTGCTTAAATGACCCGTACTTCCTGTATAGCCTCATATTCGTATAAGCTCTGATCCCATAATCTCGAACCCATTTCTTTTCTCACAGAGTTTTTTTAATAAAAATATAAAGTCTGTACTACAACACTTTCATGTTTTTAATATACCGTATATAGGATATATGTATTTTTTTATATTTTTTAATGCATGCATTAATAAAGGGATAGTGTCTGTCTTATTAAAATATCACCCATGTCCACACCCTCTTACTGTACACAGCTACCATATACACCACTTTGTTTGTTTTTTTAATTCTATAAAAGTCATTTAAACGACATGTACAAGGTTATAACGAGCAAAACGGTACCTCATTATACTGTGTATCTCAAAAACTGACCTAAGCAATTATGAAGGTTTCACTGAGCCATGTATTTCGTTGGAAATATCACTGTGCAACGTAAACTGAATAAAGCAACCTGTTGACCACATTTAAAACTTCAATATCTATGTATAGATACATAGCTATACACACTATGTTACCTCTACTTGTAAAGGATTTGATAATGATTACAATTCCCAACAGTTTTTAAAGTAATTGGTACCACAATACATCCTCTAAAATTCATGATTTTAATCACAAAACATGTAGCCTAAAATCCTACATAAAATGGCCCCTTTTTCACACTATTTAAAACCTGTTTTAATAAATCGAATGAAATTTTCTTGTCCATAAGTGCATGAGAATATAATATCCAGTAAGAGTTCTGAACAAATTTGAACAGTGGAAAATTCCTCATTTGTTAGGCACACAAAACAGAAAACTAGAAGAAAAGTCACTTCAGCAGCCACAGCCTATTTGACAATTACCAAAGGGGGAGGTAATTTGGGGAAATGTAAAATTACTATAAACAGCTACAAGGAGGTTGATTTTGGAACTGTGTTAATGATTGGAAATTGTACCACATGTAAAAATGTTTATGAGTTTACAGGGATTGAATAGAGAAATTTACATGTTTTTCGCCTAATGTTTACAAGTACCGGTTGTTTATGAGATGTCTGAATATGATGTCCATGCCAATTCTGGTGAACGTCATCAACCAGAGCATTGATGACGTCATAAAGCATCAATTGACGTCCCACTAATTACACACCACAGTAACTAACCACCAAATACAATATTACCAACATCAGAAAATGGCTCCCGAATGACAAAGCTGGCATTCCTAAAAGAACGAGAAGGGAAGCGATAAACTGATCAAGCCAACACAGAAAGACGGGGGCCAGGGAGCTATCCATAGAGCATCCATCTCTACTACCCCTGTTCAAATGATGATGTGGAAAGACACAGCCAAAGTCATCCTGCAGCAACTACGGTGTCCAGGCCTTTCTTTGACACATAGATGCCGTAGATAACCGAGGTAATCAAGGTTCAACAGTGGTAGGCAAAAGCTTAGACCGCTCTGCAATATAAAGAGAATGGCTTTTACTACACCAGGGCATTTAGATAATATAAACAATACCAATAACAATGAAAACATAATAGTCCACTCACTACACACTGACTCCCCCGATTTGCATCCACACTATGGGCCAAGCATTTGCATCAGCATTGGCACACACGCATGTGCTCAGCCCAAATTAGGTGTCCATCAAAGTGAAGAGACATTTGGTCTCTTCATCGCCCTACAGTTAACAGGTCAGTGTTGAACACTGCAAATTTGAAACTTCTTTGATATAAGAAGTACACAGAAATAAGCGTCGGTCGTGTCGGGCGGAAAGAGGGGCCAGCTGTGGCGCTATCTGCGGGGCAAATCAAACAAGAGTCCTATAGTGCTGGCTAACCGTTGAAATTCCAGGTGTGCAAGTGGAGGGGCCCGTTCCTATGTGCATTTATTTTTTGACGTGCAATGAAAATCAAACCTAATGAGAGGGCCGCCGGTCATACATACAGAGAACTTAAAGTAGACTTAGCACAAAAATGTGGACCGAGCTTAACAAAGCAATCTATGCTTAAGAAAAACCATAGAGGTTTGTACGAGAGTGGCCTAGAGTTGCTTGGTAAAAGGCCTGATGTTGACCGTGGAAACTGATATGGCATATAACCAACAGGCTCCAAGCAGGATTCCGAGGCAGCCTCGGCTTCCTTTTCCCACTTGTGGAGACAGAAACCAAATGCAAAACTGACACTAGCTATGGAGGACAGGAAGTACAAAGTTAATGCCTGAAACCAAGCTGTGTTCACTCTGGTGCTCAGCTGTTCTAGGACTTATTGTGTAGACCAATGTACACATGTTATCCTCACCGGTGATACAGAGCGCTTACTCTGGAAACACCTGGAGAGAACGTTCGAACTGCCTAATATTCGTCTGTGTCAAATCTTCTGATGACTTCACACGGCAGCAGTCAGTACCCTAAAAAAAAAATAGGTAAGAGATTATTGTAATACAAACTGGTCTTAACAACAACAAACATGAAACCACGTTTCCTTTCACAAATGACATGTTTGTAGACAAACTCAAGTACAAAAAGCTGTGAAGCTTTATAGCTTACCTCCAACTTGACCCATAACTTTGATAAAGATGTGTTATCATGGATAAGCCAACAGGCTGCCTCATGTGACCAGTGATCCTGGATCGCATAATAGACTGGGAACAAGCACGCACTAAACGGATCAAAGGTGGAACCTGTAAGCCCCCATGAACCAGTTGAAATACAAGATCCCATAGACAGCTTTGCGAACTATTATGCCCATGCCATAAGCGGTTTACACCCCACACCAACTGCCCATGCAAACTTCTGACCACTCAAGGCACCCATGTAGGCTCATCTTCCCCTCGTACAACACACGCCACTTGCCACCCCCATACTCAGCATTTGGACCTAATTGGGACAGACCCCCTAGATGAGCTTAAAGTTAAACATCCATAAAAACACTACCCTGTGCTACTTCGCAACGACTGTGCCAGATACCTACCAAACCCTACACAAAACCAAATCAAAACAGAAAGTCTGGAACCAACCCGTGCTTTCATTGTCATACGCCCAAAAAATGGACCCTGTGTGGGGTCAGAAATTACAAAAACGACCCACCGGTCCCTCTGTGTCACTCACATGGCCACAAGCACTACACTCATGGGGTGTTTAGGGACTCAGATCGCAATGTACACTAGGGGGGGGCTGAACACTGAGAGTGAGTCCAATTGGCCTAAATACCACCTTCGCCATTGGTCATCCCTTTTTTAGAAATGGCCAAAACCCCAAAACATAGGTAGCATCAACCCACACTGCTCAAAGAAAGGCGCACTGCCCAACACACCCCAGTACTTATTGGTGTAAACTTACAACCCACCCCCATTTTGAAATTAACCCAAGATTCATAGAACACAATCAAACACATCCCCCATGCACAGAGCACCCCCCAAAACCACCATAACAACACCCGGTGTACAACCAAATCAAATCCCCCCAACTAACCTCCCTCACTATACACAGATAGAACACGGTACACCAATGCTCCTTTTTGATGGGAAAGAACCCATGTGGGTCAAATCAGTAAAACCACCCACTCCATAACACACAAAGTGCTGGGGGGAGGGGGGGTCCAGCCACCACACCAACACTTTTAAAACTTAACAACAAGTATCCTATAAACCCACTTTTACCACACCCTGTACAAGCCTTATAACATTCTGATTATCATACAGCTCCCCCAACCAACTGTTGACAAATCCCCTGATAACAAAACAACTGCCTACCCCATACATAACACCCTCATAACCATGTTGTGACTAATATTTACCCACTGGGACCAAATGGGGGGTCATTCCTAATATCACCATGGGGATTTTCCCACACCCATTTCCAAAATGACAAAAACACATCCCCCCCGGGGGGGTCCCTATTTATGGGGAACCAACAAAAATCACCCAGTGAACCCAGAAAGAATTAACACAACAAAAATCCATAACCCCCACACCCTAATTTTATTGGTGCACCCACAAATTTACACCAACCCACAAACTAAAAATAAATTAAAAATTAGAACAACAAATCCCATGCAACAAACATAAACACCATCCCACCAATCCCCCCCAACCCCAGGAATTACGGGCATCACAGATATTACCCCACTACCCCCCAAAACCCATCCTACCACTACCATATTATCCATGGCCATAAAATACAAGGTACCATAGATAAAACTTACCTGGGGGTGGTGGGGGGGGGGGGGGGGGGGGGGGCCCATAAACAAACAACAAAAAACCCCACCCTACCACACGAGTGGTACCCAAGCAGCTAATCCACCCTATTTTGGGGGGGGGGGGGGGTTTTGAGTTTAAATGGGGGGCAGGGCCAACACCTCAACTTTCATACACCGACCCCAAAACACTAATCCGATCCTAACATACCATATCACCGCAACATTCCCCCCCACCCCCTCCCACCCACGGGGGGGTCACCCATGGGTTTATTAAGCTCTAGAAACAAAAATACCCTAAAACCCCAACCCATCCCCAAACCACATGGGTTTAAATTTTTTGTTAATACCACCCCCCCCCCCCACAACGCCCCCCTCCATGTCCCATGGTTTGGGGGGGGGGGGGGGGGGGGGGGGGGTTGCCCCCCCCCACCCCCAATCATTTTTCTAAAATTGTTAAATATAGGGGTTAACAAACCCACATCTTAAGTATTCCCACCCCAAAAGGGGGGGGTATCCTAAAAACACCACACAGGGACTCAGGGGTACATAGTAACCCACACAACCTATACCCCTCCACTATGGGATTATGGACATCAATCTTGGGGGGGGGTTGGGTTGGGGGGGGGGGTCACAACCATTTTTTTCTTAATTGCATTAAGGTACATCCAACCACATACCCCCCAATATGGGACCCGCATCAACCCCATCAGTAAGCCATGGGGGGGGAAAAGTGGTGAAAACTGGGGGACGGTAAAGGACTTATTAAATATAACATAATTCGAGAACTAACTTTTTTGATATCTAAGGCCGGGGGGGACAGCCATGGGGGGGGGGGGGGATTTGTTGCCCCTTAAAACCTGTATACAACCTTCAATGGCCTTGGGACACTAACCGTAGCAATGTGGGGGAATATTCCACCCCATGTGTAATGTAAATATCGAATCCCCCATATAACACAAGTCATCCTTAAAAATTAACCACACCCCATAACTGGGCGGGTGAGTTTATAGGGGGGGGTGTGGGGGGTGGTTGTGGGTGGGTTGAGGGAGGGATTTAACTTGGGTGTTACATAACCCTTGGGTGGGGGGGGGGGGGGGGGTGGGGGGGGGGGTGGGGGGGGGGGGGGGCTCCATATTGGGGGGGGGGTGGGGGGGGGGGGTAAAAATATTCACAGCAAATCCTAGGTGAATGTTGATAACCCCCCATAATAACCCCAATAATGGGCGGGGTGCCCAATCCCCAAACCAATCACGTAAAAATATACAACCGGGGGGGTGGGTGGGGGGTTGTGGGGGAACACCATGGGGGGGGGGGGGGGGGGGGGGGTGGGGGGGGGGGGGGGGGGAAAAAAAAAAATCAGGGGGTGGGTATACCAAAACTAGGGGACCACCAAATCACAAACCCAAACAATGGGGTGGGGGGGGTTAATACCCCCCAATGGGGGGTGGTCAAAAAGGGGGGGGTGTCAACCACCCATTTCTTCTGGGGGGGGGGGGGTGGGGTCAATCAGGACACCTTTCATGGGGGACCCCCGCAGCCCAAAAACACGACCCCGAAGTGGGGGGGGGGGGGGGGAACCCCGGGGGGGGACCAATATCAAGATTTGGGTATAAAAACCCACCCCCCCAAACCCCCACCACATCCACATGGGGGGGGTCAGGAAACCACATCCCCCAAAACTCATTGTAACAAGAAAAAAACAGTGGGGGGGGGGGGGGGGGGGGTGGCAAATGAACTATCGCAGCTTGAATGGGGGGGGGGAGTGGTAACACTGTACTGGGGGGGGTGGGTTAAGGGGGGGGGGGGGTGTGTGGGTACCATCTTCTCAAAACACAGTTGTATTAACCACTCGCTAGAACCATTAGATTACACAGTTTGAAACCACCGCGCACCTCCTGATGTTATCGACCCGACCCACATAAGAATAACTTTAGAAAGGACACCCCCAAATCACCCGAAATCTCTTTCACCCCCAAACCGCACTATAACACAAACTCACCCCAATGCCGTTTTACCAAGAACTCCGTGGATCTTGGACTATTTTTGATCCTCGCCAAGACTGTGCAAAGAAACGAAGAATTTCATCGTTAAGACAGACCATAGGAACATTTCCATAGACAAAGCCATCCCATCACAAACTAAAACCTTGAAAAGAACCTCCAAAATAAAATTTTCAAGCATGGCGGCCATCATTTTTGATCACAGAAAGAAGTTAAATTAACAATGTCCGAATGTTTAGTAAGTCCAAGCTACATTATTATTAATTTTTATTACTTTCAAACAAGTTTTAAATCACTGTGACAAAAATATCAAGGATGACCGCTGTTTGCGCAATCAATTTTGAAAAAACGTCAACAAAATTGTATTAACATCTCGAGGTTACCACATGGATCAAAAATGCAAGATATTTAAAATTTCAACCGTAGACCTGAATTATGGTCCTACTCATGATAAGCGGCAATAATTTCAGTGATCCTTAAATTCATACAACACTTTTTCAGGATCCATTAAATCATTCATAATCGTTATTGGCAAGGGCAAACGCACACTAGTCAGAACTTGATAAGTAATATTCCTTTATGTAAAAATTATCTGACATGGAAGCTTATTCTGTTATATAACGAATTCAATCTAATGCGTTTATGTTTACATGAGTGTCGTTAACCTGACTTCACGATTATCAAAAACACTTAATGGTAAATAAGTTCAATATTGATGATTTCACATCCATAGGGACTTTGTGTCCTTTAGAGCCAATGGTCTTTTACATGTCCAAACTGCATCGCGCTATCATAAAACATCATTACAAATGTACCAATATTCCGTTAGCAACATAATAAGGTATCCACAATGTATGGCTGGCTGCTTAGTGATTGTAGAAATCAGACTTTCCTTTAGAAACAGTTGTAATTATAAGCGTTCGCATCTAACTGAATACATTGTAAATATGGTTTTAAGTAAAGCGCGTGCAACATTTCATAGCAACGAGCATCTTTAACAACCAAAAAATCTATATAAAATTTCTTTTGCCTTTGGTACATAAACCGAAATTTTCTAAAACACATATAGGTAATGACCGCAGCACACATTTGCAATTTTATCGGGAACCAATCCCGTAATTTTTTTTTAATAAATGGTAATCCCTTACATGACCGCTAAAATTAGATAGCAAACTTCAATCAAAATTACGAACAAACCAATACACCAAAATTTTTGTAACTGAATAAAAATACTACGAAGATTCAGTGTGACAGCACATATTCTACCAATCGCTTAGTAATTAGATGAAAGAAATCACTCCATGATGATATAACAAAGAATTAGAGCATCTTTAAATAAATAAAAATAAGGAAAAAAAAATTATTTTATAAAGAAGGGGCTTTTGTCCAGAAGGGCTTTTATCCGGAGGGGCTCTTTTGTCCTAGGGGCTTATGTCCCAAGGGGCTTTTGTCCGGGGAGGGGGGGGGGGGGGTTTGTCCTACACTCATATATAACACTGTGGGACCCATTGTTTTCACAAACACCATTGAAAAGGACCCACGAAAAATAATCGTAGATTGAACAATGCTGGTAGAACTGGAATATTTTATCGCTGCAACAACTGTCGCACATTCTTGAAAGTTTTCCATAAATTGAAGTTTGCAGTTGATCACAGTAAACTTGCTGCCTTCCGCCATATATGTTTTTATATGATAGTTAGATGCATAAGACGTAATGTTAAAAAGTGTCTCGTTGTGTTAACCTTTAATTGTTGTATTATGAATTTATACGATAAAAAACTTTATTGTAAAGATGACATCAAGGAAATTTTACAAGTTGTTTAGATGTTCACTGTATAGGCCTACTATGAGATTATATCAGTATATATATATGACAAGAAAAAAATGATTGAAATTTCAATTTACGTTTTTGTCTTGCGAGTCATCTGACACCAGTCTAGTATGTGCATCCCCAAATCCGAATGCAAGGTCGATATCATGCTTATTTCTTGGCAGCTCATAGCCACTTTCCTGCTTTCGTATTTTTACAGGAACTGCCAGTGGATCGACCGCACTAGCCATAATGACTAAATTATGGCCACATCGAATTGTACAAAACTTCCATATACAAATTATATATGCATATATACATATTAATCAGCGAGCAGACCCTTCGTATTTCAAACTGAAACCCATTTTGTCACAAAGACTTGTTCCAACATTTGGGAAATATCAACTTATGCTATAAGTTTACATCTACCCTAGACTTGTCGTAACTTAGTTTTCAACGTCCAAAAACGTATATGCAGTGTTTCTATTTTACTATCTGTTAAATAACATTTTAATTCGGTTTTTTCAGCTACCACAATATTGCATACTTACGATTTTAGATTAAAATTGTATTACTCATTGATTATCTTGATTTTTGTCCCCCTCAAGTAAATAGCAACAATGAAAGCATTAACGAAACCATTCTGTCTTCGTGAAATTGGCCGCACTATGCTACAAACGTTTATGATAGGTTTCTAGTTCTTTAACTTACAGCGTCCTTTCATTTGGTGCGCATAAATACATGTTAAATACTTTTTAACATGATGTAGGTGGTGAGGATACCATTTATTTCCGGGACCATTCTTTCGTTTGTTCGAATTTATTGCTGTATCACCCGAAAGATACTTCTATTCCATTGAGTGATATTTTGTTTTTATAACTTATTTGATATATAAAGAAGAATTAAAAAGTAACTATGAAGTATATATATATAATATGCATTTACTTTATTTCAATACTGTTATTCGCATAAACGAATAACGTGTAAGCCCGGAAAATCAGATCACGTTGATTTGCAACACAATGCAAAAACATAACAATACACCACGTCATCAGTTTCAAAGGTCGAACAACTTTCATGTGACCCAAGACAAGAAGGCGACATCCCCCGCCCATAAATCCCATAACAAACACTGGAACTTTTTACACTTGGATATGGCCGTTTGCTAAATATGCCGTTTAGCTTTCAAAAAACGTTCTACAACGTGTATGTTTATGTGATGCACGATGGAAGGAGTCGCGACAACATTGCATTGTTTCCGTACCAAAGAAGAACGTCGATATTCTGTCCAAAGTTGGTTTCGATATTACTGTCTACTAACTTTGAAGACCATGGGTCCAGTGGGAGTGGGTTGCTCGAACCTGTCTTCACCAAATGCACCATGAGAGTTTAAAAAATCATCGGAAGAAAACTTAAGGGAAATACTTCGAGATAATAATAGATAAATCATATACCTATTGATGGTGTGATAAAATTTTGACATGAGACGAAAACCGCAAAACGACCATCACCCACTAACAGTTTATACAATCAAAAAAATCATCAATGATAATCAATTAAAGTCATCTTCATCTTCATCATTCGATATTACACAATTGCTACATGAACATGATGATTGGAAGAACTCAATGATCGTTAAATGATTACATAATAATAAAACACCACAAAGCACCAAATTATGAAAAAAAATACTCTATTAAAATGACTGAAGGCAAGCCTTAAAGGGCGCAGCCAGATGTATTAATATGAATCATGCAAGGCATAGGAAGAGCGAATCTCTACTTGTTGATTTTATTTTTCTTATTTCAGTTAAAAGACATAATTTAGAAATAAAAGTGACACACTTAAAATATAGAAGTAATATGATGTAATAATTGGTCTAGCTAAACTCAAAGAAATTAACTCAAATATTCGGATTTCTCTTGTCCATTTCAGGTGCCTTGAGTGCTGCGTATGCTAGTGTTTCCCACAGCCCCGATTAGCATGGCGCTGCGTCGCGCCCTTTTTTACCTGACGCCATGTCCGCTATAACCTAACGCCCTGCCCTGTTTGTCCCCCAGTACATTTTTACTGTACTACCAAAATACAAGGCAGTCGCTTGATAATTAAGTAAACGAAAGAGAATGTGACCAACTCCTGAACCCCCTGATCAACACCCCTAGTGGCCTTAATTAGCAGCCTTGGGCTATTTCCACCTTGGCTTGTGGTGTCACTTTCACGTCTGTGTATTACGTAAAGCTGAAGTCAAGCAGCCAATCGGCCAGCCTAGAAAACAATCAGCTGGCCTTATCATTTAAGTTTTATGACTACAGCTAGTAAGCAGTTACAACAAAAACAAATACTGCTTACAACTGTAAAATGATTACTCACGTTTTTTAATGTTAAAACATGCCTATCTATATCTGATGGATGTCACAAGCTTTGCAATCATAATGGTCCCCATTTTGGGTGTATTGTAATTCTAGGTTTTACACTATGTTCCCGTCGGCCACGGCAGCACCGTTTCAGGCCACTGTTGGACAAAACTGTCAAAAATATGCCACGGCAGTCACGGTTACAGACGGTGAACGCAAACAGGACGTAATAAAACAGGTATTGACGTAACAAAACGTAACAGTGCGTACGAGACCGTAACAAAACTTCCAGGCGATCCGTGGTGGTGAACGGGCAGCAAGCACGTTCCCCGGATTTCATGGTGATTTCAAGTTTTTGTGACGGTCTGTTTGTGTTTTCCCACGTTTTATCACGGTTGATGCCGATTGGCTGCACGTTTTGTGCCGTTTTGTCCAGGTTCGTCAAGGTTTTGACGGCAAGCCAAGGTGGATGATAGACGTTTTGATGCGTTCTGTCAAGGCACATCACGGCTTGTAGCAGTTGAAAGCCCCGCCGTGATACGGCATGTTACGTCCTTATTACGGTCTTACGTTGCAAGCAATATATGATGGAGTATCATTGCCTGGCCTTGGTACATGTACATATTTGTTACCTCATGGAATTATTTGTATTATTAAATTAGAAAATAGTCATTATCAAACACATTTAAACCATCAAAATATTCCAAAGCTAAGTGAGATTAAGTGGGAACCATTACAGAAAAAAATATTTGCGTAGAAAACACTTGGCTATAATAATTAATATTTAGACCAAAATACAGTTAAGATTTTATTTTCTTTTAACACATTTTGTAATTAAAAACGTGTTTAAAATGCCATTTTCGGCATTAGATATTGTTTCATTTGCTACGAAAAAAGCCGGCATCAGACTTTCATCCCTAGGTATGCCTCGGCGGACCGTGAAAAAGACGTATTGGAGCTTGGATCAAAACGTGTAAAACGTAGACAGACCCTCATCAGATCGTAAACATGCTAGAGAGAACGTAGTGGTATCCTTGATAAACTGGCTAAAAACCGTAGTGTACCTTCAACCTCCGGGAACAGCACTTTCCCCTATATCCACGGTCCACCACGTAATCCGTAAAAGACCGTGGCAAAACTTCACAAGACCTAGCTCAACTTGAATTACAGAGACAAAAATATGCCAAAATTCCACTGCGCACCACGTTTCGGGCAAACAGGGCTACCCGTGGTCGCCGGGAACAAAGTGTAAAACCTAGCATAATAGAGGATCCGGTTTTTCAGAAATTTTACTAACATTCACGTTTTTAAAAAATAAAAACAACATTATTTTTATATCTCCTGCCCAACAAAGTTGGCGGGGGATATACAAATGGGTTCCTTCCGTCCATCTGTCTGTCCGTCTGTCCGTCCGTATACGAATGGTTTCCGGAGCATAACTCTAAAACCAGTAGAGGTATATCCACGAAACTTCATACACCCATTGGTCTTATGGTTTAGTAGTGCCTTTTGCTATTTTCAGGTTTTCATTTTTTTGCATTTTTTATCCATAACCATGGAAACCATTGCTGAAAATATCATATTTTTGTACCAGGTTCGTTTCCGGAGCATAACTCTAAAACCAGAAGAGATATTTCCACGAAACTTCATAGACACATTGGATCTTATGGTCTAATGGTGCCTTTTGCTATTTTAAGGTTTTCACTTTTTGTACTTTTTTCTGTAACCATGGAAACATTGCTGAAAATGGCAGATTTTTGTGTAAGAGTCGCTTCCGGAGCACAACTCTAGAACCAGCAGAGATATTTCCATGAAACTTCATAGACACATTGTTCTTATGGTCTAGTAGTGTCCTTTTGCTATTTTTAGGTTTTCATTTTATGCACTTTTTCCGTAACCATGGAAACATTGCTGAAAATATCATATTTTTGTACCAGGTTCGTTTCCGGAGCATAACTCTAAAACCAGAAGAGATATTTCCACGAAACTTCATAGACACATTGGTCTTATGGTCTAATGGTGCCTTTTGCTATTTTAAGGTTTTCACTTTTTTGTACTTTTTTTCTGTAACCATGGAAACATTGCTGAAAATGGCAGATTTTTGTGTAAGAGTCGCTTCCGGAGCACAATCTCTAGAACCAGCAGAGATATTTCCATGAAACTTCAATAGACCACATTGTTCTTATGGTCTAGTAGTGCCTTTTGCTATTTTTAGGTTTTCATTTTATGCACTTTTTTCCGTAACCATGGAAACATTGCTGAAAATAATCATATTTTTGTACCAGGTTTGTCGTTTCCGAAGCAAAACTGGAACCCCGTGGTTGAAATATAATGCACAGACCTCCATCTGCACCTAAGTACACTTTATGGACCCTAGTAGTGGCCTTTTGTGCTATATTTTAAGGGCTTTCACTTTTTAGTACCTTTTTTACTTGTAAACCATGGAAACATTATGCTGTAACAATGGCAGATTTTTTGTTCAAGAATCGTTTTCCGGCGAGCCCCACCTTCCCCTTTTTAAAAAAACCAGCAGTAAAATTTTCCATGAAACCTAACATAGACAACCTTGTTCTTAATGGTCTTAGTCCGTGCCTTAATATGCTATTTTTAGGTTATTCATTTTATTCACCTTTTTTCGTAATCCAGTGGAAACTAATTCCTAATAATATCATATTTTTGTACTCAAGGGGGGGGGGGGGGGCGGTTCGGTTTCGCGAGTCATAACGCTAAAACCAGAAGAGATATTTCCACGAAACTTCATAGACACATTGGTCTTATGGTCTAATGGTGCCTTTTGCTATTTTAAGGTTTTCACTTTTTGTACTTTTTTCTGTAACCATGGAAACATTGCTGAAAATGGCAGATTTTTGTGTAAGAGTCGCTTCCGGAGCACAAACTCTTGAAACTTCATAGTACACATTGTTCTTATGGTCCTAGTAGTGCTTTTGCTATTTTTAGGTTTTCATTTATGCACTTTTTTCTGTAACCATGGAAACATTGCTGAAAATATCATATTTTTGTACCAGGTTTGTTTCCCGCAGCATAACTGGAAAACCGGTTGAAATATATGCACAGAACTCCATAGTCACATTAGTCTTATGGTCTAGTAGTTGCCTTTTGCTATTTTAAGGCTTTCACTTTTTGTACTTTTTCTGTAACCATGGAAACATTGCTGAAAATGGCAGATTTTTGTTTAAGAATCGTTTCCGGAGCACAACTCTAAAAACCAGCAGAGATATTCCATGAAACTTCATAGACACATTGTTCTCATGGTCTAGTAGTGCCTTTTGCTATTTTTAGGTTTTTTCACTTTTTGTGCTTTTTTCTGTAACCATAGAAACATTGCTGAAAATGTCATTTTTTTGTAGCAGGTTCATTTCCGGAGCATACTCTAAAACCCAGCAGAGGTCTTTCATGAAACTTCATAGACACAATCTTTTCAGGCCATTTATGACACTGTCATTGTACCTAGTTATAAAACAGGTAAATAGTATTTTTCACCTATATGCTTCGCATATCCTAAAACTATTCACCTTGCTTATCTCCCTTACCATAAAAGGAAAGAAACACATATGTGATTATATTCGGTGGCAGTGTTATATGGTGGATGCAATAAAATACGAATATTAAAACTGCGGTGCAAATTTGATATGTATGCCATTAAGACATTAGACAACAACAGACCTGATTATTAATAACTGCGTTGTGAGTACAGAATATTTACTCTCGCGTCGAGTCTAAGCGTTGAATGATCTCCAACGATGTATTACATTGCACAGTGCGAAGGGAAGCACAGGTAAATGTAACAATCGGGTGGTCCGATTCTGCCTTTGAATCTAATACTAGCATCGGGCATATCTAAATAATAAGCATCGGACACATCGGTCGTTCCCGCTTTACCGAAAAAAGCCCGAGTGTCCCAAAGCGTGGAAGTGAGGCCTGTTTCCCCACAACAAACATGGCAGTCGCAGTCGACAGAAGCGAAACTCTACGGGAAACTTTACATGAACGGCAAATCTCTACAGACATTTGTGTAAAATCACAGATTATTCAATTGTATACTGAGGGTCTTAGCTTCAAAGAAATCAGCAAACAAACTGGTTTAACAACAGGTGGGTGCCATAAAATTGTCAAAAACGAAAGTCACTGACGAAGTTCTACGCTACATAGAATACGAGAAAAGTAAAAAACCCCAGTATATATAGCAGAGAGATATAAGACAGCATTTACTACAAAGACAACATATGTACGAATGACAATGTACCCTCTGCTTCTCAGATCAGACATGTTATAAAGAATGAGCTTGGCATGACGCGGAAGATAATTCAACCTGTGCCGGCGGAAACTCGAACACTTGCATATGAAAATAGACTGGATGCTTTCATGGCACAAGTATTGAATTTTACCCCAGAACAACTTCATTTTTTCGATGAGGCGTCTGTTGTGCGAACATCCGGTAATCGAAAATATGGTCATAGCTTTGAAGGAACCCGCGCAGTTGAGGTGCAGCGATATGCATCAATGCAACACACACCGTCAATCTTGCATGTGGATATTTTGGTATCGATTATTACGATATATTAGATGGACCTTCAAATGCAATGGAGTTAGTAAACTTTTTTGATGAACTCATGTAGAAGACAAACCAGTTAGGAAACCCTGTGCTAGCCCATGGTGACTGTGTGATTTTAGATAATTGTGGTTTTCACCACCATCGGTATGGAGAACAGCTTTTGAGAAATATGCTTGCTACAAGAAATATCACCTTGTTATTTCAGCCACCATACAGTCCAGAGTTCAACGTGTGTGAATACATATTTCATTTGATGAGAAATAACTTGAGAGAAAATGAAGAGTTTACTTATTCATTTACAGAGTTAGCCATAGTGAATGCCTTAAACAAAAATGAAGATTCAACTCTGCCGAAATTGATTGCAAACTGTGGTTATGTGTGAGACTAATGTGTTACGACCCATCTTAATTAGTACATAAAGATGATATTAATACAGTACGTAACAGCAAGTTACATCATTTTGTCATGTAGCCTTCTTTGTTACTACCATAAAAGGCATTATAGAAGCGGTGACTTAATTCAACCAACTCTACAGTTCTAGTTTAGCATGTCATTTAACTGGTTTTGTAATACTGCATGAATATTACTTTGTAAATTAAAATATGATGGAATTTGTTATATTATGTATAGATTGTTCTTTATTGTAAAAATTGCAGTACATTAGAGTCGGCCTACCACGTAAACGAGAACATTACCAACCGGTCAGGCTATATACTACATCAATCAATTTTGTTTTATCTAAGTATATGCAGACAAAATCATTTTTGCCCATAGATTTCAGTTAACATAAAATAATGCATTTAGATGGTAGTTAATCAAATGACGCGTTCTAAAACTGAAAAGCAAATGTTTGGAATTTTTTCTTGCAATATAATTATAATTTTTTTCCGCTTTTTCGTTTTCAAACTGCCAATATATATGCATATGCAACCATTTATTTATGATGTCATTTCTTTTATCCTTACAAGGAAGTCACTAAAATGATATGTTCAAATGATGGCATCTCTGCATCCAATCAATAAAAAATAATTGGACACTATTTCAATAGATGAAATTTTGTTGCAATTTCATGAAATGACGTTAGCACACTAGTACTGTTGATGGTGAATAATTCTAATGTATGTATCACAGTATCAGCTGCCGTGACCTTGACCCATGATAATGACTTTACATCTTCCAATATTTTAGCTTCTGTGACCTTGACCATTAATAGGCATTATCATTGAATCATGCTCGCATCAATTTCTTTGCTTGTAATTGTAAGGTACTCTTGTAGTGGTTGCTAGGGCATACACTCCTATAACAAACTGTGCAGATCATAGAGGTGAAATTAAGATACAGCATATCAGTTTTAGTATACTGCCCCATGGGAGCATAGAATTGGCCGAAGATAAAAAATCACTCCTGATAATTCTGATTGCTATATATAGCCATTTGACTAATATGCCTTTTCACGGTACATCACACTACCAAGTATAAAAAATAATTTGGATGATTCTGCTTTTGTTGTGAATAGATATTTTTTTCAGTTGGTAAAAGTTCGGATTCTGTGACCTTGACATTTAATATACGTCATCCCAGGACTATGGTAGTATATAATTTCATCTATCAGTTCTGCTATTATTGTGCAACATTTCAGCTTCTGTAACCTTGACCTATGACATCAACATTCAATAGGTGTCATCGCTGAACTATGGTTAATCATCCTACTGTAAAGAAGATCCATTGAACAGTTCTGCTTTTATTGTGTATACATGTACACTATAGTACTATTTGGTAACATTTCAGCGTATGTGACCTTGACCTTTGATCTTGACATTCAATTGGTGTCATCCTTAGACTATGGTGCATCGTCTTAACAAGTATAAAGACCACTAATTAAACAGTCCTGTATATTGTGTATACACAATTTTGTAACGGATCTCCTAACAAGGAGGTTTTCCCTCAAAATGACCATTGTTATCCACTGGTGGGATGTGTGTGTTGTTTAAATAAACAACATTCAAAAAAATAAATAGCAAACACCAATTAATAATCAGAGAAAATATTTATTAGCAAAACAAGAACATTACCAAATACTCAAGTCTCTCCCGACTTCACATTGGAAATTACACAATTGGAACTGTGGATCAAAACTTGACAATTGGAAACACAGGATATTATAATTATCATTATTAAGTTGCACACTTTATCATGCAAGAAGCCCAGGGGCTAGTGTATGAGATTAGATAAAAAACGGAACACAAATGTAGGAATTATGAAAAAGATGGAGGTGGCCCATTACCTGATATACAATATAAAAACAATTTAAATTTTTATGTTACATGTTCCTTGTTTCTGATTGTCTTGCTTTGCTGTACATATCCAATTGTGCATTTACCAGGATATGACTTTAAAAAGTTTAATAACTTGTCAAATTTCTTCCACTTGTAACATATTGTTTTATTATATTTGTCATGCAAACAAATGTGCTTCTTACTACATCTTGTATAAGGATCCAGAAAAAAAGCAGATTCTAAAAGAAATATACCTATAGCTGTTTCCAAATGAGCCTAATTTTTCATTGCATTATTTCAAAATTTCTTCAAGTCAAATGTGGCAGAAATCTGTCAATCACTTAAGTTTCGAAGTTGACAATGTATGACATTAGTTTTGAAGTTGACAATATATATATATATGACATTCTTAACTCGCAGACAAGAACCATTCAAAATAGGTAAACATGACTACAGGCAGTTGACCTAATAATCCTCCCAGGATTGCATTGAACATAAATTAAAAGTGTATGCACAAAATACGAAAACAATTGTTCATTTTTTGCATTAATAACTGCAAACATGAACTGATAATTATTATTAATAATAATAATACTTCTAGCACCACAGTACAGTTTAAAATTGCACTCATTTCCAAATTCACCAACTTATTATTAGATGAGGATTCTAACTTGGTTTGTAATACATGTCATGGCTACATTGGTTCCCAGTTTAGTGCACATGTACAGGGACCTGATCAATTGATTATTCAGCCCTCTTCATAGCAGTGACTAAGGACATATAGGGTGTCGATTGGTCAAGTCCCTGTGGTAAAGTCTTGTGGTGGGTGTACACAGAATGGGACAAATAGATGTGAATTAATTAATTATAATATGTTTCCGCTTATAACAGAATAGAAAAAACAAAATAGAATAAGAAACCACTCTCAGTGGTATATTTTGACAGATAAAAATATCCACCAGTAAGAAATTTGATAAATCCTGCTTATCAATGATAGTGTTTCTAGCTTAAAATTCACTATATGGGGAGATAACTCTGCATTAGAAAAAAAAGGTCTGTTGAAAAACTTTAAAATACTGTATAGATTGTAGATATTTTCAAAATCATTAGTCAACAGCACATTTATGTACATCTCGGATGTCGACATTGAGTTGTTTCGCACAAACTTTGATGTCAAAACATTATTTTTAACCATTCTGGTCGAAGAGTATAAAAGTAAAAATGGTCACTTTCCAATTGTTTCATCAACTGGAATTTTAGCAATAATTTGAAACAATAAAATTTAAAATTCTATGTATGGTCTCATTGGTCTGTATACATGATTTTATAGCATTTGTTTTATAACAGGATGCCAAAAATTAAATGATATCAAATGATTTGCCTCTTGACTTCCATTTGAGGCTCAACATCAAAATGCTGATGTTTAATACTATATAGTCCCAAGCAAAAGGTTTTTGTTCCTTGATAATTTCTTTGATTTTCAGAATCCTATTACTATGACAAATAAAATTCTAAAAAATGATGAAATATAATATCTGTTTGATATTTTTCAAAATATTGCAAAAAATCCTGTGTATAATACATGGGGGAAAAGTAGGTAAACAACTAATGTTTGATGTTTCAATCAATATCATGTGTTTACTAGTAATCTGATGGTGGAGCATCATTTGGTAGTGGTGGTTTTGGAACTTCTTCTGGCAGTGGAGGAAACAGTTCACAATCCTCAGCTGGAGACTTGGACACAGTACTGCTGGAAGTGCTGCTGCAACTGGGATACCACATATGTGGGTATGATGGGAAAGGCATGTTCATATATGGATACATCCCCATCCCGGGCCACATTGGATACATTGGCATCTGTGGCGAAGAAATTGTCTGTTGCAGGAGAGATTGGTCATGGATGGATGGTTCAACTGGGGATTGACTGTGTGAACTGGGCATGGTTGATAACAAAGATTGATTCTGTATTCCAGATGTCACCGATGGTTGCCTCATGATCAGAGATTGGCCATGGGTGTACGTTTCATCCTGTGTTCCGAATGTTTCATTTGTCTGTCTACGACCTACCATTATTAATTCATTTAGCTCACTTGCTGACATATTTGTTAGGTTAGGTGGTATCTTGCCATTAGTTGCCAATTTCAAAAATCGTATATCTTTTTGAAGTTGTTGGTTTCCGTTCTTTCCGATGTATTTTTTCTTTAATTGCAGTTGAGGCCTTACTGCCCGCACAAAGTTGGAGGAGTTCACCTCTAGAAAGCTTTTAAGACTCCTCATTTTTTCTTCGTTGCAACGGATGTCTTTTTCAATACCAGCAACTTCTTTCTCCATCTAAAATCAAACATATTATTTCAATAACAGAAAAAAATGACATTAGTTTTTAACACAGGAAGGACAGTATTACTGTACCTCTCCCCTTCACAATGGATATCAATTTGCATTCTTCAGCTGCTATGACATTGAATAATCAATATGATGACCTTGACATTGGACTAACAGGAAGAGATTTTGCAAGAATTATATTTTTAAAAGTAATGGTAACCTTTGACTTGTACTGACCTTGACTTTTTGTTAAATAACTCCGATTGATTCTGACCAACTTTCCTTCATGTCAGGTATTAAACAATATAAAAAATAACCTCACACCTTTTGGCTTTCGTGTACTAATCATTACCCTAAAACTTGCGGTTATCTGGTGAAAGTTCATTGCAGATTGGTGTATTGAAAGCCAATTATATAAACAATAATCAATAAGTTTTCTTCAAATGATTATGATTTTCCAACTAATACCCAAAATTTCCATATTCGGACACTATAAAAAACGGTCCTTGCTAATTTATAAAATAAACGCCAATCCCAATGTACTTACTTCTGTGATATTTTGTTTGTAGTCTTTGTGCTTGCTCAGATTCCCACATGTTTTGAAGCCATCACATGCATCGTAAGGACAGGCCTCCCCTCCTTTATTTCCATGGGCTTTATGTCCTCGTCTGTGACACTTATCGCACATAGTCTTTGTCGGCACTCCTCCATGGGCCGGTAAGGGGAACCAATGGTTCCAGTGGAGGCGTCCTCAAATCCTTCAAAATAGGATGTTATGGCATTCACACGTCATACAGTGATTTTAATATTCACACCTCAGCATAATGCATCAAATACTTATACTTTTGAAATTGAAATTGACAATTGAAAACATACTTCAGAATGTTAAGTACACAAAATTTACTACATGAAAAATATGTAATAAAATCAATGTATAAAAATCCCACTTTTTTTAAAATTATGATTATTCTTGTACAAATTATGTAAACAACTTAAGTCTACCTTTGGTTACCAAGTCAACATTATAGACCACTTTAGAGATTTTTGTAATATATATGTAAGGCTACATGTATTGTACAGTTGTAGGCCTAAACACAGGGCCTCGTTACTAAAGATGATATATATAAGATAGGTCACGTCTATTTACATACATAACAGTACCAGGCCCTGTGGCCTAAGTGAGGGATGGACAGGGAAGCGATTAATCACATTGAGATCGCGGATTTTGTTATGTTTACAAAAACTAAACTAACACCTAATAAGTAAGAATTTATTTTCTGAACCTAATTAGTGTTTTGTGCTTCATTTAAACTTACCTTCAATTCATTCTTTTTGTGCATGAGTAGAATGTTAAAGGTAGTTCTTTCATCTTCTAATTTTTCTATTTCCCGCTGGAGAAAGTTGCAGGGCTTTTTGGCAGGCGTTGAGACTGAGTGGTCAAAATCTTCGTCAGCATGTGTAACGCTGCTTGTTGACTTTTCTACATCATAGTTATCATTTTCGTTAAAATGCAACCGTTTCCCTCTCGACTTTGGAACACGTGGTGTAGACAACTCCGAATCGGGACTTGCTTCTTGAGTTTTCATCTTCATTTTGTTTTTCGTGTCGGGTGTCTGCAATACTGCATGTTGATGATTTTGTCTATTATCATCCTCTTATAAACCTCAGGGATTTCCATTTCCCTAACTTCTCTGGGCCGTAAATATCTGAGTGTCTCCTCGCTAGTGACAGACCTGCTGTAGAACTCGGTCCGAAAATCTAACAGACCAGGATCTATTGATGCGAGAAAGCCATCGCCTGACATCCCCGTCTCGGACATTTTCGCTTTCTAACAACGCGAGGTCGGGATTCCCCGATTTATATATGACGTCACGCAATGCTCGCATGAACAGCTCGGACCAATCACTAGGCTTGTCATTGTTGGAGGTTCCCTTCTCGGTACATCGCTAAAAATAACCTTAGGCTCATACGCTGTCCCGTTTACAAGTTACCTGAGCAAGTCAGCTATCGATCGATGTATTACACTAGCGGATCTATCAACGCTTAGACCGACGCGAGAGTAAAAAAAAAACAGGAAAATTATCGCCAACAAATGTCAAGGCTGTATACCTGATTCAACAATTGCAGCCCCGCTCTACTTGAACTATACTCCATCTTTCTTTAGCTCAACTTCCTTTTTCCTGTTTTTTTTCCGTATACATAAGTCTCCACAATCAAACTTACTTCAGCTTTGATATCTCCATTGGCGGGGGATCTGAATGACTATGTCCTTGTTGAGAATTTCGATGGAATTTATTTTTAGAAAAAATATATTAATAAAAATAAAATTATTAATACAACTTAATTAAAATAAATAAAATAAAAAAATAAATCAACTTTTTTCTCTCTCAGATTAAATTACATTTTGAATACTACTGTAACAATTAATTAATATCTGTATTTTCTTAATTTATAGTGCTTGTAAATTTAAGGACATTATTTTAATAAATTATCCATCATTATGAAACATGTTATCTTATTTAATTCAATACAGTATTTTTTAATATTTCAACAGAGAGAAAGAAAGAAAGATAAAGGTAGTTGGATTGAAATAAAGCATAAATTTTTTAATAAAAATAAATGAAATTTAGATCTTTCTTGTGAATCAATTATAGTCATGATCATATGATCGGCAGATGACAATTTCCAAAATCATTTTTTTACTCAGAATAATTAAATATGTGGCGAAAATAGGCCTTACCGCTATGTCATGTGTAACACATGTGCTTCGCTGTATGTGTGTTGTTATTGTTAATGTTAGGCAGACGCTTCATTGTCGGGGCAGTATACAGTGTAAGCGTTTTGGTGACTTTAATGTAGCGAACACCTCTAATACGTTAATTAAACCCGCGGGAGTTCCGAGATAATTACGATGATTGCCGCTAGGGGCGCTGCTTTCTCTCGCAGTATAAAAGGGAGCGAGCTGGCAGATTGTTCACCTTTTGGTCCTGAACGTCGAGCTGTGAACATTGACAAGGTAGTAGGTAGTGGCACTGAAAGATAGAAGTGGCTGAATAAGTCTTGCCTTGATCAGTGTCATACCGAGCGACAGGACCAGTAGTCGTATTGTATTAGCTGTTGAGTGTTAGAGCTTTGCAGCTCTTAGCTATACGTAGGGTGGTACACACATATCGACTACAGGTCGCGAGTTACTCGCGACATCAGCTCACGACCACTAGCTAGGTAGTCGTGAGTAGGGTCACGACATAGGTAGTTGTGAGTCGGGTCATGACATAGGTAGTCTTGAGTAGGGCTGGTAACAGCTAGCTGTGTTAGTGTTGGCGACACGCTCGCAGTCAGCGGGCTACGAGCTAACAGTGTGTCGTGTACACGTTTAACGACAGGCAGTCATTATAGTGTTGATGTGAAGGGCCATGATCAGCACTGAGTGTGTTGCGCTCTATTGTTATATATAGGAGTTGTCTCCCTTCATCTAGTTCATTGTAGTACAGGGAGGTACTCTGTCATATGTGCTTATAACGTGTATATGTACATAGCACATTGACTAGTGTTACTGGTTGTAACCTAGCTTATCTGTATATATTGGCTGCTGCAGTAATAGTTTGTAAATCCTAATAGGGACCCAAGTATATCTTGGTAAACAACCCCCGCTGGTACGTTACAAATATATGTCCTGTTTAAAGCATATTGAATGATATTAAGTTGAATCAGAATTAAATAAACAATAAGACAATTTTAAAGATTTTCCCTTGTATTGGAAGTCTTCGATATAACATTTATGCCCCCCTGATGGATATTTATCGCAGTCAAAGCCCAGCACCATGCCCTTTTTTTTCCTGTGGGAAACACTACATGCGAATCCTATGATTTTGCGCCATTTGTTGACGTTATGTGACGTCATGATTCCTTGTACTCATCTTCGCCTTGGTGGATATTTTGACTGCATTCTATAGCTTTTAATTTCAAATTGTTATTATAATTATTTAAAAAACAATAAAAAATGTTAAACTAACCCTGTTATGCATTTGCATTAGTTAAATATATATATTTTACTGGGGAGAGCAGTACCGGAGCAACGCACAACCTCCCCATATGTATGAAAAAATGGCGGCCGCAAACTGAAGCTGTCAATGTGTATGATTGAATTTTGAAGATAGTGTTTTTTTCTTATATTTTTGTGTATCTGTTACCTTAGATGTGCTTCACATTTCGTGCCCTTCGCCCTTATTGATTATACTTAAAATTCCAGTGAAATTGACGTGCAACAATGTTGACATGTGGATAATTAGACTTCAGATTAAATTGCCAAGGCAAAAAACTATCAACCTCATCTACAGTTTGGAAAACATCCTTTATTTGTAATCAAAGGATGTGCTTCTTTAATGACCAACATAATGAATAAAATGCATGTAAAAACATTGCAAAAGTGATTTTTAAAAAATATGGATTGTTTTAATAATCATCTTTCAACTATTACAATCATCTACAAATTAAAACATGAAAAGCAGATTAGATACATGTGTGTTGTAGCATATTAATAATTCTTTTGTTATTTCCAGTCACTGTATTGGCCAAGACTTCCAGATCTCATCTCCTCAGCAGTTGTCCTGGCTCGCTCTCTCCAGGAGTACACAAAATTCAGTAATAACTGCTCAGATGATAGCAATATATATGTAAGCAGTCGTGTCACCTTAAATAGCGACAACAAACGATAACAATATAAGGGAGGGATCTTGAGTCAAACAACGTCCATGTTCGTAGAGTCTCGAAGTTTACTTGTATATTGAGTTTTTCCGAGAGTTCTATAATAATGTTTACACAACAATGACTTAGACAAACACAAACGAGACCCTGTACACACGTGTGTTACATTGTGTGTGACAGTCAACGATCTGGTTGTAAACCTGACCAGCCGCCGATCTCATAGAACTCAAACAGCTATAATGTCTTCATTTTTTCCCCAAACTAAATGAAATTTTGCACATAGATGCATTATAGTATGAAAAATAACAAATCTTCTGTTGTCGTTAGTTTTTAATAATATTTTTCGATGTTACGATGTGTTGTCGGTATGCCGTCACGGCACACCTCTGTCACTTGATCTATCGTTGGCCAGCAGCCGATTTCAGAATATTTAAATTGCTTTAATTACTCCATTTTTGCACCAATCTTCATTAAACTTGGAAGAAATATTTATTATGATGTACTGAACAACATATCCTGTGTTGTTACTACTTTTCCTCGTATCTAACGTGTTATCGTTTGTTGTCACTTGTTGTCGTTTGTTGTCGTTATTAAGGGAGACCCTAAGGAGTTTATACTCATTAGCTAGTTATAGGTTCCAGTTTGAATTTTTTCCTGATAAAAAGTAAAACAAAATGATGTAATTTAGAAGGATTCTTAATAAAGTGTGATAATATTGATTTTCACATTATAAAAAAAAATCCAGAATGATTTCAAGTATGTGCATGATAAATTATAATTTATCTGGGTTTTTTTTCACTTACAGACAGGAAATAGTGAAATATTACAGAAAGACGCCGAGTTCCAACTGTTGCTTTTGGAAGCTTGTCATAATGTGTCCGAGTGTGTCATCAGGGTAGGTAACCCTCCTAAAGTAGGTCAAGATGACATAGATTAAATGGGAACAACATCTGTCTCAGTAATTGGAATAGAGCGAACGTTCCTGTATCATGATATGTTCATCAGCAATTTTGTTTTGCCAACAATTAAGGGACGCTAGGTTTTGCATGCTGGAATTAAGAATTTTTTTTCAAAAAAATTATTTTACCTGATTTCAATTGTCACTATTTGGTTAAAATTAAAAAATGGAAACATTTCAAATGCTATTGTTTATCTATATTCATTTCTGATTTATGAATGAATTTTTAGTTTTTGTTTTAAAACATTTATACCTTGAATGGCATGGAGCAATACTGATAATCCATGTACATGGAATTTATCAAAGCTATAGGATTCCTAATTGAACTGATTTTAACAGCTAAATAAATGACATCTTAATCTGTACTTCTATATGCCATTAAAAAAATCTTAATAAATGAGTAGGATTATTGTGGATTTTAAATGCTTTCATATTAATTTGCTTCTTGGCAGGATTTATACAGCTATCACAAATGTATCACTGAAGCCTCCTTGACAGATGGAAGCAAATCTGCTTCAGTTACCCTCTCATCAGATCTCCAAGAATTTCTCCAAAGCAAGCTGCTAGAACAACCTATTTTGGGGCACGCTGTTATACAAGCAATCTTAGCTGAGAAGAAGTATACCTTTTTAAAGAAAAAATAATGAAATTCTGCACAACATTTACTTACATGTAATTAATAAGATTCTGGATAGGTACTCCAATTTCAGGGAGGATATTTCAGTATCAAGAGAAGCTAAACTACAGATCGTGTATGAACTTTTAGCATTGTATGATCCAGAACCGTATCAGAATTATGTTGCATTGAGGGAACTCTTCATTAAGATTTCTGGAACTATCTGCATGTGTTTGACAGTGCGTTGAGCAGAAAAAGGCTGGTTCGTCCTCCCATGATGGGGAAAACAACACGAATACCTATCTGGTCGAAGAATTCTGTAAATTGGAATGTGAGCTGGAAAACAAATGTGTCCCTACTGGCAACTACAAAGACATCAGTCTCGAGGAAAATGACAAACAATTCATTCATTGGATAAAAAACTCTGATGTCAAAATACGCTTACATTGGTTACTTGTTCTTTGTTTAAAAAGACAGGAACATTTTCTGAAGACCACAATAGTAAGTAACCATTCTGTGTTCATATGGTACAAAGCATGTTGGTAGATAGTTTTACCCGATTGTCACAATACAAGTAACAAATTATTCTGATGTGTAGAACATTAAGTGTAGATATCATACTGTCATCATGTATCTGAGGAAAGCTTTGGAAAATTATAATAAATTGCAACAATTATCGATAAAACATACAATCAATATAACTATAACATATTCAGTTATCATAAGTGACTTTTGCATGAAATCATATAGCTTAGCCTTCACTTATGGATGTGTCAAATCATTATTTCCTCTTGAAAATGTTCTGATTTTCTCTCTCTTTTTAAGGACATTGCCATTTGCATTGATAAAGAACAGTTTATTTAGTGAGCTGACAGAATTATTGAGACCAGAAGAGTTATGGCCCCGTGAAACCACTTCTACTGCTGCATGGGCTGGTCTTTCTGTAAATCTTGCACACAGGCCAAAATACTTCTGGATACTTTGTGGGATGACTGCGTAAGTAACACCACAAACAGGGACCTAATTTTATCCTTGATGTCTTAATAAATGTATAATCACATACTCATCTAAAATCTTAAGATGTCAATATTGTATTTAAAAAGTACGGATCACACCTGATATTATTACAGATGTAGCTTTATTAAACTGCCTCCAGTAATAAAGCCATGGATTAGTCTTACTCTGATGCTCAAACTACTGTTAATGATTAAATCACTACTTAATGATAATTTATCGGCACCTCGGACAGAAATGTCCCCAAATGATTGGCGGAGAGCCGTCACGTGGTGACCCCCTATCACTTTATAGGGGTCAGTAAATTTTATTATGGTGTGCAATATGGCGGCTCTCGCCCTCAGCTTCAAAATTTAAAAAACACATAATCTTCAACTAAATATAAATCCACTTCATTACAGTAAAACTATATATTAATGATTAATTTTTGTGTAAAAATAACTTCAATCATTTTAATACTTCAAATTACATGAAATACAAGTTTTTTAAATACGAGTTTGCTTCCCCTACGCCAGTTTGAAAGTTGATGACGCGGCGAAAGTCAAACGTAACAATTCAAGCGTTTTCTAGACTGTGATTATAAACAAATGAAGGTGTTCGTACCTACAGATCCAATCTTCACTCTACAATCATTTATCGGCATAACCTTTAAGTGATTATCTCAGCGAAAATGCACAGATGATCAAGGAGATTGTGCTTAAAATGTTAGATGGATGTTTGTATCACTCTTGTTTGTGATGCTTTCAATATAAAGACGGTCTGGTGTTCGTATTGAGGTAGGCCTACTGTTGGAATGTCGAAATTATTGTTGATTTATGAATTATTCATTATTCTTCTGCAGGTTCCTTATACAGTATATTTGAAAATTTCTTGAAAGAAATACACAGATAAATATGTAACCTAGGCCAATTATTTTAAAAAGTGCCGATTGTTTGTTATCATTCGCGCCAGTATGATTTAAGTTTGATTTCAGATTCTTGACCAAACAATCAGATAGGAACAAAGAATTAATGAATCAAATAAATGGTCCTCGAAGCGCGATAAATTCGTTATATAGTCAGTTACTGACCCCCTATAAAGGCATAGAGGGCTCAGTAAGAAGTATATGGAGGCTCGGGCTACGCCCTTGCCCCCACATAAATCTTACTGACCCTCTATGCCTTTAAAGGGGGTCAGTAACTGACTATATAACTAATAATGTATACTGAAAATAAATGTAAAGGAACTTCTAGTAAGTAAACTATGTGAGCTGGTTAGTACAAAATGTATCCACCTGAGAGTGTAATACTTTTTAGTTTATATTTAATTATTCATTCACCTGTGATTTATTTGTTGGATCAAATGGCTAGTTGATTTGATTATAGTGACCTACATCTCCTGCCATTAGTAAATCCAGGCAATAGTCTAGGTATCTGATAGGTTAATGACGTACATTATTTCTGTAGGTCTCAGTTCCAGCATCCAGCATTAGAGGCGGGTTGCATGCAAGCTTTCCTATCAGATTGACCTTATACAATGGTGTCTTGACCGTACAACAGTAAGTCAAATTATTGTTCACCATCATCTGACAGACACGGTGGGCTATTCAAATGGCCTTTTTTTCCGTGGCCCTCCGTCCGTCTGTCCTTTCGCCTGTTAACAATTCTTTGTTACTGCTATTTCTCGAGGAACTACTGAAGGGATCTGTCTCAAAAATTCATATGTAGGTTCCCCTAGGGTACGTCTTGTTTGTGCATATTGCATTTTGGGACCAATCAGTCAGCAAGATGGCCCGACAGGACGCCATCTTGGAATTTGACAATTGAATTTTTTTTACCACTGTTTCTCAGAAAGTACTAAAGGTATTTGTCTCAAATTTCATGTGCAGGTTCCCCTAGGTGTCTAGTTGTGCATATTGCATTTTGGGACCGATCGGTGTACAAGATCGCCGTCGGGATGCCATGTTGGATTTTGACAATTGAAGTTTTGTTACAGCTGTTTTCTCAGAAAGTACTGAAGGGATTTGTCTCAAATTTCATGTGCAGTTTCCCCTATGGGTCTTGTTGTACATATTGCATTTTGGGACTGATCGGTCCACAAGATGGCCGTCATCTTGGAATTTGACAATTGAAGTTTGTTACCGCTATTTCTCAGAAAGTACGTGAAGGGATTTGTCTCCAATTTCATGTACAGGTTCTCCTAGAGGTCTAATTGTTCATATTGCATTTTAGGACTGATCCATCAACAAACTTTCCTCTTCATACTTTCATGCCCCCCCTTCTCTACTGCCCTGTTTCCCATATGCTAAGCCATTTTTCCTTGCACTTCACATCCATCCATCTTTTTTTCCATTCCCCCGGGGGGGGGGGGGGGGGGGGGGGGGGGGGGGGGGGGGGGGGGGGGGGGGCCGGGGGGGGGGGGGGGGGGGGGGGGGGGGGGGGGGGGCCCACCCCCTCCCATTCCAACTTTCCCATCCAGGTCTCCCGTACCAATATTGTTTTACACCCCTCCCTTTCCACCCCAGTCTGTATCACTTCTATATACTCTCCATTGGCAGCATCCCTCCCCTCCCAGCGCCCCTGTTTAAAACTCCGCAGCTTCCATCTACACTATCCTCTTTAGCCCTTTATACCTTCCACAACCTTTCCTTCCTTTCCAGCTTCCTTCTCCACTATCCTCTTTAGCCCTTTATACCTTCCACAACCTTCCTTCCTTTCCCAACTTTCACCAAAATAGTCCTTCCCAAGGATCCCTCTTCTTACTTACCTCATTTCCTCTCCTAATCATTCTTTCTTCCTTTGCCCTCTTCCCTCTCATGACCTAAACCGCCTTCTTTATGGCCTCAACCTTCCTTGCTTCTCCAGCTTTCTCTTCCTCAACAGCTTTCTCCTCCACCAAACCATTCCTTTCCCACCTCCCTCCTTATTCTCATCAATAATTTAGTTTATATGTTTACTAGTACTTATTTTCATTTGTACAGACCCCGACTTACAGAGAATGAATGAAGATGGATCTTCCTAACATCACACAGAAGACGTGCAGCTGACATTGATTCTTGAGTTATAGAAAACACAACTCTGTCTGTTTGTTTCTCCATCAGTTCAACCAGGATCTGTTACTACCTAGATCAAGACGAAGTCTTCCAGCTCCTTCAGAAGAGCCCTCTACAAGATGAAACGAGGTAAGAAATGGCAAAGTCAATGTTTTGAATCCTCAAGAATGGGTCTTACTTAATGTATTGACAGCTGAGATAGTGTGCTTGGAACATCTGTGCACACATTTTAAATAAAATATAAGTTGAATGTAATTATACATATATTAGTTTTGTCGTAACGCAAATTTATACAAAAACGTTCTATAGCATAATGATACCAACATTTGGAGGTAAAGTATGTAGTAAAATCTATGAAGTGATCTTCCTCACAATGAGTTACATATTACTGTCTGTTGTAGGAACTAAATCCAAAAAGAAGGTGAAGTCTGTCAGGTTCGCTCTCAAAAGAAGATGACTCCTTGAAGTGTGAGAATGGTGCCTGATATTCACATAGAGAGGTGGGAGAGATATGAGGTATATACAGTGGGTTTTGTGTAGTGAGAGTGAAATGTAATGGAAGCCATCTACTTCTGTGCTGAGCACCCAGACAGTCCACCTAATCAACCAAATACAGCCATCCAATCAAAGGTTATACAGTAAACATACCAGCTGACGGATCCTAAAAATAGGGGTCACAGTAGCAACAAAAAAACCAGTGTAAACTTCCAAACTGTTTACAAAACCAAAAATGTCACAGAAAAATTCAACAAGGCTAGAAGTCTTCTTGCCATCCTGCAGCCATTAACATTTCGGTTAGAAGTTTTGGAAAATTTATTTTCGCTTTTGTTTGTCACTCATGAAGATATCCAAGAGAGTTCGTTGGTAGAGACAGACAGTGATGAGGCTGCGGACTATGAATAGCAGTAGAAACAACACGTTAGACGAAGACTCGCAACCCTTCAGCCTCATTTCTGAAGAAAGTATGGTCACCACTGCCGGAAGAAAAAAGCCCCAATTTTAAAATTCTGAACTTGTTCATTCAGATCAACATTCCTTCATGTTGGTAGTGCATATGATGAACCGTTCATAGAAAGAGCCAAACCTGTTCACATGACACCTAGTGTAAAAACAGGGGCAAAGAAAGAAACAGAAAAACAATAGCATCACCAGGGAATCAAAGAAACATGTAATGACAGAGAAAATTAAGAATGACATCAAAGCTAAAGTTCTACACAAGGCAGACATAGAGTTAGCCCAGAAAGCCTCTGAGAATGGTACTTGTAGTGCCCACAGTGTAACAGTACATCAGGAGGAGCTAGGTTTGGCTTCCTTACCAATGAATACCTAGTCAGGGATATACTAGCTATGTTAAAAGACTGCCTTCTGGACCTAACTGCTGCTCGGTTTCAAGTGCGTTAGGAAAAGATCCAGAAAAAGAGAAAGTAGTTGGAAATGCAAGTACTGCAGAAGCAGAGGCTATTACAGACATAACGACTGGAACAACCTCTTAGACAAATGGGTTCAGTCCAGCATTGATTCTACCATCATAAAGAAAAGGGATTGCCCAGCTAACACAGTATGTGAGTGAAGCCCAGTGGCGGTACAGTTGGTGTGTCACGAATGTATCCCAGTGTCTGTGGGGCAGGTCTTACTCGAGCCTGTCTCTGTCAACGACAACAAATGGGAGGATGATCATCGGTATTGGTGGTCATATCATGGAAAGTCAGCTGGTCAACCGGCGACACACACCTACAGGGGAGTACAGGTAAACACTACATACCTACATGGTATACAGGTAACGTGAACATACCCCATTTGGTACATCACGACCCCTTTTGGTACAAAATTTGGGTTTTCCCCTCTAAATTCCTAGTTACTGTGTTTTGTTATTTATACTATTGTGATATAAAAATACAAGTATAAAATGACAATTCAAGCTCAAATTTGACTTCGATCGTTTAGATTATATTCGTATACGCCTACATCGAAATGGACGAAAGGGTCGTAAATGTTAGCAGTGAGTGACGCGCAGAGCCATTCGACGGCTATTTTATGCTACATTGTTATCCGTTTTCATCAATAGTAAAGCATTAAATTAATCTCTATAGCCCTAAAAATATTTCGGATATCATTTCCATAACGATACACCTCTTTTATTAGCGCAGATATGCCACTTTTCTGAGTATAACACACCGCAATTCAAACATCCTACTTCGCCATTTTTGTTTTTACTACCAATGCGCATGCCTCAACGTTGATGACTAAAACGATCTACCAAGGCCAGTTGCTCGGTTGGGGGTTTAATGATCCGGATTTATAGCAAGGATATGTATTATGTGTTGGTGTCACTTATTACATTTTTGTTTATTAATCACTAAGATTGTAAGATAACCTACACTATATGAATGTACTTTTGTCTTAAATCAAATGAGATAATCAAACAACATACCAGTGACATTTTCCCCAGACAATGGCATACAAATGTACTCAGTACAGATACATGTAACTTATATGTAAGCAATAAACTCGGTAGGTTTTTTTTTAATGGTTTCCTCAAAATTATAAACATGACTTAATCCAGATTTGCAGGCAAATACTATTTTATAGTCAATAGAGTTCACTACACAAAAACAGCACTTAATAAACTGGATCAGTGTTGAGAATCACCATGGGGATTTAATGTCCACATGCAGTCATGGAAAAAATATAACATTGAACTTACATGTACATCCTAGATCTTTCATTATATAGAAGACATTGCTCACAAATATTTCATTTATTCTCTCTCTCTATCTTTTCTGTTTACATGAAAAGGGGTTGTTGTATTCTTGGATTAAAGTTGCAATGTTTATAAAATATAATATATATATAATTCTTAAACACGTATGTCAAATTCTGCATGCTTGCAACATAAACAAAATAGAAAATTAGACATGAAAAATTATACCAGGTACAGAGCTATTGATCTTAACAATATCCAATCGTGGGCTGGATTAGTGGGTATCTTTGTTCTATAGGGAACAAAATGCACTATGTACAGGTAAAAATACAATATTATTGCATTGACATGACCATTATGAGGACTTTTCTTAACTTATTTGTGGTCTTCCAGTAAAAAATGGACAGGATATATCATTCCCAATTTTACCATTTTACAGATAAACTCAAAGGTAAAAATGATTTACATGTAGCTAAATAATTACATGTAATAAGTTAACAGAAGGAAAAAATTGACAGAGTTGTAAAAAAAATTAAAACGGAAGAGCATATAAATACATTTTGTAATGTAATTTATAAAATTATCTTTAGATATCATACATAGATAATACATAAAAACATTTTTAATTACCCAATATACCTACATGTATCTATCTATGATTTTGTTTAATTTTTCATATAAATAATATTTTATAAACAAGACATCAACCTCAAAATACAGTTGCATAACAAGATTTTTAGCAAGTATGTACTATTATGCATTAGCTGTGTATTGAGGGCTAATTGAAGTCTTGTCAAATTAAATACATGCACATTATTAAAGGTTATATATATTTTTACATACAAACAGTTCTAAACAAAGCTCTTTTTCACAATATGTAATGTACACTACATGGTACAATTAATAAAATGATCTTATAAAACAAGATACCATATCTTGTAATTATGTTCTATTTGTGTTATTTCTAATGCTTCATTTGTATAATGGATAGATCTATATTATAGGCCTAGTTATAATATGGACTGTTTAGGCATGTTATATCAAATTTTATATATATGCAAATGAGCAGGTGCTTGTTTCATTTTGATAACATATTTTAAAAAGTTTAAAAATTGGTATTTACCGGGAATATAGATTGCAGAATACTCTAAAAGAGGTTTGTTCTATTTAAATCAGTTTATATCAAGAAGTGTAGTTTATGTTCCTCATATTTTAATTGTAACATCAAACCCGTCTTTCAATTTCACTGAAAAAATACGGGACTCGCCAGATTAGGTAGTGTTTTGAATGGCAGTATTTTTTTAATAATCGTCGGCAAATATCAGAGACAGTCATACAGAATAATGAATGAATACCATACCTTCAATCAAAGTGAATAAATTAAAATTTTCAGCGCATCAATCAAGAAAATCTCAAAGCAAAATGTCCCGTGTACCAAAAGGGGTCCGCTCGCTGTATCAAAACCGGAAGTGACGTGAGGAATAAAACCGGTCTATTTTTAGCTTGCAGTTACGACAATATTTTTTTTTTAATGTGGACGTACACCCCAAAGGCAGTCCTTGTCAGAAACTGACAAACATTGAATTACAAGGAATGCATATTGAAAATATCGCAAAAAATATGTCAAATTTGTACCAAATGGGGTACAGTGACGTTAAATACTACACACCTACAGGGAGTATGTGTAAATACTACATACCTACAGAGAGTACAGGTAAACACTACACACCTGGGGTATATGGGTAAATACTACACACCTACAGGGAGTACAGGTAAATACAACATACTTACAGAGAGTACAGGTAAACACTACACACCTACAGGGTATATGGGTAATTACTACACACCTACAGGGAGTACAGGTACATCACACACCTACAGAGAGTACAGGTAAACACTACACACCTACAGAGAGTACAGGTAAACACTACACACCTACAGGGTATATGGGTAAATACTACACACCTACAGGGAGTACAGGTAAACACTACACACCTACAGGGAGTACAGGTACATCACACACCTATAGGGAGTACAGGTACATTACACACCTACAGAGAGTACAGGTACATTACACACCTACAGGGAGTACAGGTAAACACTACAGGGAGTACAGGTAAACACTACACACCTACAGGGAGTACAGGTAAACACTACACACCTACAGGGAGTACAGGTAAACACTACACACCTACAGATAGTACAAGTAAATATTACATACGTACAGGGAGTACACTGTACAGGTAAACACTACACACCTACAGGGAGTACAGGTAAATATTACATACGTACAGGGAGTACACTGTACAGGTAAACACTACACACCTACAGGGAGTACAGGTACATCACACACCTTTAGGTAATGATGAAATTAAAAGTTTAAAGTGGTTTTCAGCTAAAAAAAACTTCAGAATATAATCCATTAAATTTTAACACACTATTTGGTAACAACTTTTACTTGTTAGACGAGCCATGTGCATTACTCTCTTGATTTATTGTTTAGAAATGACATTTTTTATTCTAGGTAGCAGATCTAGTCCAAGTCAGGATTCTGAAATTCAAACAGACAGCGGATTTGAAGGTCAGCGGCGCAAACGAAGGTCACGTAGTCGGCATTCAAGTCGATTGAAAGGTTCTCGTCATTATCCTATAGGGATCATTCCTTTGATGCTGTCGTCCCCTGAATCCCTTCTCAACATGTGTATTTGTAAAGGCAACTATCCTCAGGCTTCGCAGGTTACAAAGGTATTACCACTCTACTGAATCATTATAATGTAGAGGATCCTTTACACCACCAGGTATAAAG